>NC_073692.1:235276957-235557334 GCF_029784155.1 Uranotaenia lowii | reverse complement strand
TAATGTGTGTTATATGACTGAAAAAATATGTTACTGCATGCCCTTTTTCCTAGTATTTTGGTGAATTGTGTAAAAATGTACAGAAGTTGACGGGGATTCTTTTCAATACCATTTTTTAATTATATTTTTAAAGATTGAACCGTTTCAAAAATGTAAATAAATTGCAACTTCTATTAGTATTTTTCAAAAACTTTCTTATTTAACTGCTCAAGTAGAAAAAACTATCAACCGTCAGAAGCACCCTTAGATCCTTACCGTCTCACAAAACTCCTACTTTCGAATCTGTTCTTCCATTCTAGCCTTTTCGTCAGTCTTATGCGATTTGGCACCCCAGCTTGGCACTCTGAATGCGGCCATCTCTCTGCACCTTGCTTTACTGGCGGCGGTCCTCCGGCTGCCGTTGACCTTTTTCGATGTGACCCCGACGGGCCGAATTTTGTCCCGCTTTTCCAAAGACATCGACGTGCTCGATAATACATTTCCGTTTACCATTAGCGAATTGGTGTATTGTTTCTTCGAGGTAAATTCACTCTGCCTTTGATGGATTTGCTATTCAAGTATCGCTAGATGCCGGATTGAAAAAAAAAACTAAATTTTCTGCTCCCTGAAATCAGTCAAAATACTTTTATTAGTTTTATTGCTAGAGCATTCGTATCGACATCTGTCAACAAAGAGTTAAGCGCTGTCTTTGCTTAGGCGCTTTGAAATTTGATTTCGGCTAAACCAGCTGGTTTCAAACGAGAATCCAACAAACATTTTTTAGTTGAAAAAAAAGTCGCGATTAAGTTTTCGATCAGCGAACTGGCTGAAAGAAGGTCACCAAAATTCACTAACAAGCGTGTGTTCAGCCCTTAATGTATCTTAATCATGTTGAATTGGAGAAATCATTCAGCGAAAATGTCACCAAACGTAATTAACGAAGCGACCGGCTTACTGGTCACAAAAGCTGTAAAAGTGATACAGAAACAACTCTTCAATTTCTCTCATCAGCTGTACTAACACTTCTTTATAAGCTGAACCAGCGCTCCAGTTTGCCTTTATTAAGCCAGTAAGCAGAAACAGTAGTCAAGCTTCAACTCAGCTTTTGTTCAACGAGTTGTTGTTTAAATTAACCAAAATGTTTGTTGGGAAGGATAGACGTTTAGCCTTTCTGAAAAAAAAAAAAATTATCGCCGATAAACTATTCTAGTTCTACAAAATGTACAGTACCGTTCATAATTGTATAGAAATTGGAAGCACGCGCACTGTCACTTCGACTTTGAACTTCCATAACTTTTGACTCTGATGATATTTTTTGATCAAATTTTCTGCGTTAGATAGATCAACTATCAAACTATTATATTACAAAATTTGAGTTTTCTGGAGTTGGTGTGGCCTGAGATACAGTAATTCTACGAAAATCGGACTTTTTGGACTTTTCTCATTCATACTGCAATATCTCACGAACTACACTACATTTTTTGTTGAAATTTTGCAGAGTGATTGTTGAAATATAAAGTAAGTATGTCTGAAGTTTTTAGAAAGTTTTATTGATGGGATCAAAAGTTACGGGAAGTACAATTTTTCAGGCATGAACCTAAAAATGCGATTTCTATAGAATTTTGGACGATTCATGAGAACATAATCGTTTCCATCCACAAATCAGTCAAAAAATGTCTGGCAAAAGCAATGATGAAATGAAAAAATGAAATTGAAGATCTATTTGTGTTTTGAAATCAGAATCTCGCGATATTGTTTTGATTTTTTGGTTGAAATAGATTTACTGGTTGTTAAACATAAAATAGGAGTTTCCTAAGAAAACAACCGTTCAAAATTCTATAGAAATCGCATTTTTAGGTTTATGCCTGAAAAATTGTACCTCGCGTAACTTTTGATCCCATCGATAAAACTTTTCAAAAACTTCAGACATGATAGCTTTACATTTCAACAATCACTCTGCAAAATTTCAACAAAAAATGTAGCGTAGTTTCTGAGATATTACTGTTTGAATGAGAAAAGTCCAAAAAGTCCGATTTTCGTAGAATGACTTTATCTCAGGTTACACAAACTCTAGAATGCTCAAATTTTGTGATATAATAGTGTTATAGTTGATCTATCTAACGCAGAAAATTTGATCAAAAAATATCATCAGAGTCAAAAGTTATGGAAGTTCAAAGTCGAAGTGACAGTGCGCGTGCTTCCAATTTCTATACAATTATGAACGGTACTGTATTTGTTTTTTCGTGGTTAACGATATATTGATGAAACAACGAAGATGTTTAATATTTTCCTAGTAAACGACGTGAGAAACGTCTCTAAATTAAAATTTGAAGACGAAGGTATCTAAAATGTATGTTTCTATCTGCCTGTACTTAATTTATTCGTTCTATAACAAAATCTTTTATGTAAACTGCAGCACGAACACTGCACTGTCACAAATTAATAATATTTCTTTTTCTCATTCTAAATTTCATCGATACACTCATAAATTCTACCTATTTAGCACACGATTTCTGACAATTTTCACACAATTATACTTTTTAATTCAAGTAGAAATGCATAGAATGAATTCTGGTAATGCGTTTGTGTATTTTTTCGACATTAAAATTCATATGAGTAGGTAGTTAGCAATATTGCACATTGAATGAATTGCACCGGAATCAAGTACTTGATAAAAGCTTTTTTTCAATTTAAACGTCCCATTTCTAGCGATTACGTCTGCTCTGACCGATTTAATGCCTCGATTGGGAGCACTATTTGCAGCTATAAGCATGCATCTAGCTATGCTCCATACAGTCCTGCGTCTACCTTTGCCCTTTTTCGACGTTACTCCAACTGGCCGAGTCCTGGCTCGTTTTTCGAAAGATCTCGACGTTTTGGATAACGTTTTGCCGCAAGCAATAAGTGACGGTATTTACATACTGTTGGAGGTAAAAGTGCAGGCGGTTATGCGATATGGAAGGTCATCTTATTAAGTGTTTGCACATCTTTCGCGGGTCGGTTATCTCACACTGGATCTCTCTTCAACACGCTCGTCCCTGTATGTGTGCTATGTATGTTTCTATGTTCACGTTTCGCCGAAGCACAACAATAAATGTAATCACTATCGTCGAATGTTCCGGGAAATAATAAATAAAGCATGGCACGAAACACGTGTCTGTAACACCATCATTTTATGATTCGCTCATGCATACATAAGTATATTCGAATTCATATGAAAAGGAACTTTTATTTTTACTAAATTCTTTACAATTTTGAGATAATCTAGATAACAAATGTGAGTGTATTGTTGTACACCCAAAGCTTAAAAACTTTATTCGCAGCCATTATGTCGATCGTGGCGGACTTTTCCCGATATTGATAAGCTTAAATGCGGCTCGGCGTATGCATGAAGCCCTGTTGAAGAACGTGTTTCGATTGCCACTGGAATTTTTCGATATAACTCCCCTCGGTCGAATACTGTCTCGGTTTTCGAAAGACGTCGATGTAGTGGACGCCCATCTTCCCTATAGGCTGAGTGGTGTTTTGTATATGGTGTGCGAGGTAAAAATTAAACTTTTCTTTTTCGCATTAATGAAATGCTTGAGAATTTCAAAACTAGCTTCAGCCACATCTGCTTCGACTAGGCTGCAGACCTCAGCGTAATCAAGACTTATTTGATTGTTCATCGTTTGAAAAGTACGTATCATGTAAAGCTGAATGTTTCATAACAACTATCAGTTTAGTCTAGCTACTAATACTTCTGAAGTTCATTTTCTCAAAATCTTTACATCATACCTCATTTTGCCTTTTTTGAGCAACAAATTTTAACTACTTTGCACGACTGAAACTTTCAGTAGCTGCCAAAATCAGGTCTACAACGAAATGTGCAAGATTGAAAGCAAAAGATCGAAAGATGGTTTTTTTTCACTCATCGTAGGAACAACCTTCGGATGGTTGCTATAAAAAGGGTAGCACATGGGACCTTTGCAGCCACCACATATGCGACAAAACAAAGTACAAAAATTTGCAACTTGTATCCTTTTTCACATAAGGAATATGTTCATATGAAATGATATTGGTGGGAAATTTTTTTAAAAAAAATGGCAATATTCTTCACATTTAACCGTAATTGTAGTCAAAGTCAGTTTTCACTTGGACGAATTAAAGTACAGACACCTAACACATTGCGGACCAAATACGAGATATCTCGTTTTTTTCGCTTTTCACATGTTAACTTAATTCACTATGAGGAAAAATAGTGTATAAACCACGAAGAAATTCAATATCTTCCCTCCTCGAACCAAATCTATGAAAATATACTTTACTTTAGTGAAAATGTCCGGAGAATCGATTGGTCTTAGGGTCAGACGCAGCACAAGCTTACGAACGGAGATATAGTGCCTTTTAAATCCCTAATTCCCCCATATTTTTAAACAATCCAGAAGACCACTGATTTGGACTAGAAAACTTTGACAAAAATAGACTTACCTATCAAGCGTGTGATTTTTTTTCCGATGAACTGAAAATAAATTTATTTAAAAAAAAATTGAATCAAATGAAGTCTTTTTGAGCTACCACACACATTGGAAAATTGAGTTACTGTTTTATCCCCAATTACCCTACATTTTTCAATTAATTCAGAAAAAAAGTATGGTCGAACATGAAAATTTTGAACCAAATGACTTATCTTATGTGATTTTTTTTTTTCGAGAAATCGGATGAAGGCTATTTGAGCTACCGCACACATCGTAAAATCGAGTTATGGCTGTTTTTACCCTCAATTCTCCTACATTCTTTAAACATTCCAGAAAAGCATGTTCGGTCTTGAAAATGTTAAACTAAATGAGACCCATGTTTTGTAAGTTTTTCTGAAGAATCGAATGAAGACGATTTGAGCCACCGCACGCTTTGGAAATAGGAGCTATGGCTGATTTTACCCTCAATTCTCCTTTTTTTTCAATAAATTCAGAAAAAAACATGTTTGGATTTAAAAATTTTGAATCAAATGAGACTTTTCTTGTGCATAATTGGTTCAAAATATTTTCAAGTCCAAGCATGCTTTTCTGAAGTATTTAAATAGTGCAAGGGAATCGAGGTTAAAACAGCCATTACTCCATTTTCTGATGCGTGTGGTGGCTCAAATAGCCCATGATGAATCTAGTATGGTGGTCTCAAATGCCAAATTGCACGTTCAGTCATATTGAAAAAATGTTTGACAGCTGGCTGACATGTTTACGTAAGAGGGGGTCCAATGATGCCAGGGATGTTCGAAACACTTTTTTTGTATCTTAAATTACAACACACTCCGCAATTTTTGGATGCTGCAAATAGCTGTGATTAACCGTGATAATAGGAAGGATCTTTTAAGGGTGGACCAAACAACCAAAATCCTAAATCGGATGTTGCTTGTCCGATCGATGGCATCAAGGTCGGACTCATGTTGTTCACCATCGAAGCGGCAGTCGAGGCTACATCATGCGCTACGTCACTTCCACCGCTGACGGCGCCCCCTCCACCACCCTTCAGCTCATCGGTTCCCTCGTTCAAATGGGCCAAAACTCCATCTGGTTCTCTTAAATGATACCCATCAGATCCGGATTACTCGATTGAATCTTCTTGAGCAGCGATGACAACAGACGGGGGTCCTCCTGAAGCAGCTGTTTCATCTCGATGAAGATCGGAAGTTCCTGCAGGAAAGCCAGCCGCTTCTCGGACGATGGAATGCAAGGCCGGATTAAAGGGGGGGCAAAAGGGGTAATTGCCCCGGGCCCCCCGGCTTAGGGGGGCCCCCCGAGGGAAAAAAAGGTTTTAACATTACTTTAATCATACTACTACTACAAATCCATGAAAAGAAATCAAAACTAGAAAATCGGAATAAAAGCTTGAAATATAAAAACCCACATGGCCCACAGGCCCACATGAAAAAATATCTAGATTAGTTTTTGTCTTAAAAAGTTAAGGGGGCCCCCTAGAGTAAGCAGTGAAGGAGCTCTCCCACATTTTGCGAGCTGAGAATATCAAAATCTTTGGAAAAAACCGAATTCGAAAAAAAATTAAGATGAATATGAGGCAAAACACCTCGAATTATCATTTTTTATCGAAACATATCAGTTACGATATTCTTTAAAGAACAGGTAAAATAAAAAAAAAAACATCTCCTCATTTTCATTACATTCAAACGTCTTGCACAAAAATAATGTTTGTTGTTACGTTAAGTTTCCAAGTTATGGTTTACTGCACTTTAATTGCAGCTGATTTCGCTTTCTGGTAAACATTTCATAATTTTACCCGGGCAGTATCCGGGTTAATACCGCGTATTATAATAACTTTTCACCTTTCAATCATTATTATTGAATTTTTCATTGCTTTGTAAATTCTAAACCCTTTTCCCTCCTTAAGTTTGAAAGTAAAATCTTAAAAAAAAACTGTAGTTGCTTAAATTGAACCAATCGACAGTACAGGGTTTCTTTATTGAATTTCCATACCAATCTCTGTCTTAGACATGAAATTTGTACTGTAACATTTTCAATTGATTTAACAAAAATTTTATCATCTACTGAAGTGAATATCCTTAATTCAGCATATCATTTTCCAAATGATTATTCTCAAATTATCATAAAAACGAACTTATAGTTGAGTTGCTTGTATCATTGAGTGATTTTCTTAATATGATTTTTTCTATGATCTTTTTCCAGATTCAATTCCTTGGGATTTTCAAATCTTGTGTTGTTACTGAAGTTCAGTTTCCTCATTTTTCTGAATTTTGAAAATTTAGGATCTTTGTTTAAAGTAAGGCTGCCAGAATTTTTTCAGCACGTACCCGGGCCGGACAAATCCAGGCTATTTTAGCTTAAAACCTGGTAAAATCCGGGCATTTGATACCAAAATGTCTACCAAAAATCCGGACAATATCTGGGCGAAATTGGTCAAATACTTAACACAAATCGAGAAAAAAACTTGATTTTTTTTTCATCGGCAATTTCTAAATTCAATTAGTTTATAGTACTAAACTCATTTGGATTCCGTATCTGATTTTTTTTCAATGATAACTGATTCTGTGTTTCAAACATTCAATCTTTATTCTCAATTTTTTTTTTCCAACCGATCATTTTTTCACTAATACTCCTTTGGCTTAGAGGGCATCGAATGGAACTTTCGTCACATTTAGAATAACAATTTGATAAAAAAAATTTATCTGATGAGAATCATATTCAAAAACATCTCATGAAAAGATTTTTTGAATTTAATTGATAGTTTGTTTCTCAAACTTGAATTGAAATTATGATTTAGATTTGGGACACTGAATTTTGGTTCTGAATATAACGTGATTTAAAGTTTTCAATTCTTAAACTTTTATATCTGTATCTCTATGGAATATGGATTTAGTTATTTTGTTTATTTTTTTTTTAATTTTGTTTTCTATGTTTCAAATACTTCCTAATACTTCCTACTTGTCACTAGGTAAATATTTTTTGAATTAGCACAAACCAAACGATCAATGATGATATGAAAATCATTTAAAATATTTATCCGGTCATTTTTTTAAATTAGGGAATTTTAGTTGGTGATAAGGGTTTAAAAAAAAATGGGAATTTAATTTTGCATTTTGCAGCTTAAATAAGAGTTTTCATTTCTAAGAAATTTCTAAACTCTTCCGCAATTTTTGCACGTGATTGATTACCAATTTTTATTTGAAGATACCAAAAACTATTTTCTACGCAAACAATATGGCTATTTGAAGATAGTATACTGAACTCATCCCCAGTTTTTTTACACGTTTAAAAGCTTTTGTATTTTCTGGGTAGCATTTGAAAATAAAATCGAATTATAGGGGCCCCCCGAGAAAAATTGCCCCGGGCCCCCCGATGGCTTAATCCGGCCCTGATGGAATGTCATGCCTCGCCATGTTACCATCCGATTCGAAGACTTTCTGCTGCTTCCAGACAGCTCTGGAAGAAAAATAGTATTGAGTAAGCATAAATTTGTTATAAGTAATGGATAATTAATGTTACTCACTGCTACCGACAAAGCTGGCACCGTCGTCTATTGGCCCAACCTCTTCCAGCTTTGCTTACCAGCCCGGAACTCATCCGGAAGAATTTTTTTCGCTTCTATGGATTACATTTGCAAAAATCAAGGCGAAATCTTTGTCTGAGAAATATCTTGATGATTGGCAAAATTCCGTGTTTTACAAAAAATCGGAGCACCTGGCATCCTAGCCAGCCAGCAAATTTCGGCTGCGTTGCGCCCCCACCACCGCATCTAACCCTCGTCTACTTTTGGCCAAAGTGAGACCACCATACTAGATTCATCATGAAATAGCCATTATTTGATTTCTCAAAAAAAAAAAACTCTTGATACAAAAATTTTTTGACGAATTTTCAAAGGTACCTAGCTGTTTTTCGAACCTTTTGTCAATTTATAATTCCTCAGATTATCTAAGACTTAAATTCAACTTTGCCAGTATTTGAAAGTATGTCACATTTCTATTTATCATATTTGTGTGAAGTATTGCAGCGCTAATTTAATTATTTTCTGATGAAAATAAATTAATTGCGGAAATCTTGCGTAAATAAATTCAAAATCCAGTGCAAAGTTGAATTAAAGTGCAAGAAAATCTGAGAAACAGCGAATTGACAAAAATTGCGAAAAACAGCTAGCTTTGGAAATACGTCAAAAATTCTGTGTTTCGTATTTGAAAAATCTAAAATGCAAAATTGTGCCAAATTACGTCAACTTTTCAATCCTCTTTTCAAAATTTATCTGGTATGACTTAAACATTTTTAACGGTACATTGATTGAAAAGTACGGTTTTTACACCACTTTTTTAGATTTTCTGTGGTCATGATCCTAAAAAATTTCAAAAAAATATATCCTTATACAACGTTTAGCTGCCAACTCACTCCAGCTTTCTTGGACACTAAGTAATTTTTTTAACTATTTTATTTTCTTAGACTTTGAATAACAGGAAACTGAAGTTTTTTTTTTTTTTTTGTACAAGCTAGCCCACGAAACTTGTGTAAATTTTCCAACGATTGTTTTGAACCAATTTTGGTTTTTGGATGGAACACCAAAGAGAACTTGCAAAACCAAACTGAGAAACAAACAAAATTTTGGTCAGTTTGGAACAGGTCGTATGAACTGTTTGGCATTTATGTTAAATTTTCGTAACACTTTCGTCCGGTTGCATAAAGGAAATATATTTTAAATGTTAATCGCTGTTTTCCTCAAGCAAGAAGTGCTAAATTTTGGACCATTGGTTGCCAAAATGCTACTTGATAGTAACCTGCTTTGAGATGTCTAGAATCAGTTCTGATGGGTAAGACTGATTATTAATGTTCCTAATTGACTGGATATAGCCGATTCGTCATCTGACGATAACCGTTCAAGAAGTGCAAAAGATTTTTGTAAAACTGTTAGTAGTGCAAAAATAAAGGAATGAATAAAAGTTTATCACCGGTACTTTTTATACGGTTTAAATTTTTTGATTTTTTTCGGTGAGTGAAATAACTTTTTTTTTTAATTTTTAAATTTACTCAACGTTTCGGGTTACGTGAACTAAAAAAGTTGTTTCACACATGAAAAAAAGTCAATAAGTAAACACCGTATAAAACAAAGGAAGTGAAATTCTGTCTAGTCGAAAGTACACACAAAAAAAAAAGCATAGTAAAATTACTAAATCCGTGGTTTAAATGAACAACAGGCAACCATATTTTTGAGTCAAATATGTTTTGTTGTTTATAATACCTTACGCATAGCTATTTTACCATGTGCTCAATTTGGCTGCGCATAGTAAATTCGACTGCGTTTTAGTAAAATTGTCAATGAAATGATGCATTGTTTTACTTCGTGCCTAGTAAAATTGATATGTTTCATGATGAAACTAGTATGTGTTATGATAAAGATTAGTATGCGGGAGGAGCTTGATTTAAATAGTAAAATTACTTTGTATGTTTGTTTGTTTATTTGCATGCATGCATTTGAACATTATTCAAAACATTAAAATTCACACTTCCGACACTCGTGGGTCAATGTAAGTGTGTTCTCCCGATGCTCTGGAAAGATTTTCAAAAGTTATAAAACTTGAAAGCAGCTCAAAATTAGTTTGTTTACTTGCGGGTTTGATGATTAATGGTCCTGAATTAGTATAAACAACAAGAATGTTTACCATAGTAAAATTATCATACGCACTGATGTTTTTGAGTCAAATATGTTTTGTTCTCAAAAGTACCACGTGCGTAGTATTTTGTTGATATGAATTGGTGCCACAATGTATAAATTACTATGCGGGCGCTAGGTGTTATAGAAATTATGATGAAATTGATGTTATAATTTGCGTGGTTGAAAATACTATAACGCAGAAATGGTAAAATTATCATGACAACGTCTTTGGAAAAGCAACGCAATTTTTTTCCGTGTAACATTGTGCATTCATCCAGCAATAAATTGAAACCGTCTATTTTACAACGGTATTAGTTTGATTATTGATGAGTTCATGTTACGATTACGCCTTTTCGAAAACTGGGCACATGGAAATTTGAATTGTAACTTTTGAACGACGCAATAGATGGCACTATTTCAAGTCAATTTTCAACGTATTTTTTGGATGTCAGCATTTGAAATTTTACACACTTTTTGAACATTTTTCGTTCAAGCTTGTACGTCGACATCTCGGACATCGATAAAATCTAAAAAAAAATGGAATAATGACAGCTGAATTTTAATAAGCATTCTGAAAATTAAGACAAATATTGAAATATGGTTAAAAATTAATTTTTCAGCGCAGTAGTAGTAATAGACTTAGTCGATTTGGGGTCATTTTTCAATTTCTCAAACCCTGGGATCTAAAAAGCTTCGTTTTGGCTTAAAACTCATCTATGATTTTTTTGCAAAAATTTTAGGTAACGTTTACATGAGAAAATTTGAACTTTTAGGTTTGTATAGGAAAATTGAATATTTTGCAGAAGATAAGTCTGAAGAAGAAACAAAAATAGTGTTTATTTTTCAGTACAAAATATTCAATTTTCCCATACAAACTTAAAAGTTCAAATTTTCTCATGTAAAACGTTACTCGAAAATTCTGCAAAAAAATATGGATGAGCTTTAAACCAAAACAAAGCTTATTAGATACCAGGGTTTTAGAAATTCAAAAATGATCTCAAATCGACTCAGTCTAATGCTGTAACGCTTCTTGAAAGGGCTGAGTTAATTGTATGAACCTTGTCTATGGAACTGTTTTATTACTCGGATAAATCTGGATAAATCACCAAATAGGTAGCCATATCAAACTCTACTTCAAAGCAAAGTATGTTCAACCTGAATGATCGTTATATTTTACTTGTTTGCTACCTTTATCGTTATCGTTGAACAACCTAAAGCCACATCAAAATTTCCTCTTATCACGTTCTAGTCATCATGGACGTTGTGATCGATCTCGTTCCGGATTTGATGGGATTATATGCGGCCAAGCGCCTGCATGAAACTCTTTTGCGCAACGTCCTCCGGTTGCCGTCGGAATTTTTTGATACCACTCCCATCGGAAGAATCCTGTCGCGGTTTTCAAAAGATATTGATGTGCTGGATAATGTTTTGCCCTACAAACTGGACGGACTTTTGTATCTAGCGTTCGAGGTAATCGTGTGGTGACTTGGGGTTTCCTTTTTTTCGGTAGAAATGGTTGTTCAGAAACAATTAAATGCCGCTGAATTTCTCTACCTACTACCTAATCGTTACGCACATATTTCACAGCAACATAAACATTACACTCGACACTTTGCGTTTCACTTACCTTTATAAAACATCCACCATCATACTGTCATTTTGCACTCAACCCTGGAAACCGCCCTGGTGTTTCCGCTCCTCCTGTTCCTAAACCCTTTTGTAGGTCTGGTGCGAATCGCCTTCGACTTGACTCTGCTGCTCGGATGTTGGGCTGCAGCTGTTCGAATCCACGAGCAGCTGTTGGCCAACATCGTCCGCCTGCCGATGCATTTCTTCGACACGACGCCGACTGGACGCATACTGTCTCGGTTTTCGAGTGACGTTGACGTGGTGGACAGTACCCTACCGGAACTTCTGCTCGATTTCGTAATCTGTGCCATCGAGGTAAAATTTAGAATGAAGTTTTTTTTCTCGTTATTCTATTGGCTGCATCGTGATACAATCGAAGATGCTCGTGCTGTTGGAAAATTGCATACCAAATTGTTACTTTGAGATTTTTGTAGAAAAGTTCGACGAAATACGTTTTGAGTACTCCGCGGTGTGTAGAATACCGAAATCAATTTGGTTTGAGATTTTCTACCTCTCCCATTTAGTATTATTGGCTTTCTGATTCTAAAATATTTTTTGTCATTTATTAGCGCATAAAAATTGTAAAAAAAATTATTTTCGTTTCATTCTAAATTTAGTCTCCGTTGCATTTTGGTTCAGGACTCATTGTTAACTATGTTGGAAAAAGTATTAGATCGATAGATTTGTTTTCATTACATCTTTAAGGTCTCATATGTAAAGGTGATGGAATTGATAGACACATAATGCATGATTATTCACCTAATGAATTTTTAGAAAGTTAATTATTGGTCACCAAAGAAAGTACCTTGGGATATTTGAATTATTTTGTAGCATTCTATAAGATAACATTAGCCACACATACGATATCGATAAAGCATGGATCACGATGAATCTGGACGCACTGTTTATTATACCATTGCGCTCCTAGTTGGTGGATCCAAAGTGTGTATATATAGTAGGTGTAATGATATGAGAAACTCCCAATTCAGCCGTTTTGATTTGGCTACTATGGAGTTCGTAGAGTTTGTTTACCAGGGCCGGATTAAGCCATCGGGGGGCCCGGGCCAATTTTTCTCGGGGGGCCCCTATGATTGGTTTTTTTTTTCAAAAGCTATCCCAGAAAATACAATACATTTTAAACGTGTAATAGATCTGAATATGAGCTCCGTTTACTGTCTCCAATAGCCATGTTGTCTGCGTTGAAGATAGTTTCTGGTATTTTCAAATAAAAATTATTAATTAATCACGTGCAAACATTGCGGGAGAGTTAAGAATTTTTTTAAAATTGAAGTTCTGATTTGAGCTGCAAAAAGTGAAATTTAACTCTCATTTTTTTAAATAACCTTATCACCAACTAAAATTTTCTGATTAAGAAAAATGACCGGATAGATAGTTTAAATGATTTTCATTTCATCATTGCTCGTCTGGTTCGTGATTCATTGAGAAATATTCAATCAATGATAATTGGGAAGAATCATGAAACATTGAATACAAAATTCAAAAAAATAACCAATATAATTAAATGCAAATTCGATATAGATGAGAATTCAAGATTGAATATCAGGTTACATTCAGAACCACAATTCAGTGTCTTAAATCTAAATCATAACTTCAAAACAAGTTCTGAGAAAGAATATATGAATTTAATTTAAAAAATCAGAGATTCAAGCCTTCAATTTCAAGATTACAAATGTGCATTTCAATTTTAAATCTTCGGAACACAAAAAAAAGTTTTCATGAAATATTTATGCATATGATTCTCATCAGATAAAAAAAAAAAGTTATTCTAAATGTGACAAAAGTTTCATTCGGTGCTCTCAAAGCCAAAGGGTTATAAGTGCAAAAATGATCGATTAAAAACAAAATCAGAATAGAGATTAAATGTATAAAACACAGATTCAGTTATCATTGAAAAAAGTCAGATAAGGAATCCAAATGAGGGATAAGGAATCAAAATTCAGAAAAACCATGAAACTGAACTTCAGTAACTGAGGAAACAACACAACACAAAAATCATTTGGAAAACGATATGCTGACTTCAGAATATTAACTTCAGTGGATGATAAAATTTTGGTTAAATCCGTTGAAAATGTTTCATACGAATTTCAAGTCTAAGACAGAAATTGAGATGGAAATTCAATAAAGAAACTGTGTTCTGTCGTTCGGTCCAATTTAGGTAACTACGGCTTACGGCTTATGTTATTTCGTTCTTTGATACCTCATGTTTCTCTAATTCTTCCCATCACCTACGAAAAAAAAATAGGCAACTACAGTTTTTCTTTCAAAACTATATTTGAAAAACAAAAAAAAAAGATTTTATTTTCTAAAATAGGGAAGGAAAAGGGTTTAGAATTTATGAACCAACAAAAATAATGATCCGAAAGTGGAAAGTTATAGTAAACCGGGTATAACCCGGATACTGCCCGGATGAAATTTTGAAATGTTTATCATGAAGAATCTCTGTTCTCTCTTAGCACTGTGAACCAGTTTTGGTAAAATTAGCTGCTATTTTAGGGCAGTAAACATTATTTTGAAAGTAAACGTAATAATGAAAATTATTATTGTGCAAGACGTTTGTATGAAGTAAAAATGAGGAGATGTTTTTCTTTATTTTTCATGTTCTGTACAGTCAGGATATTCTGATATGTTTCTATAAAAAAGGGTGTTTGGCCTCATATTTTTTAAATTTTAGTTTCGAATTCGATGCACATTATTTTCGTCTAGATTTTGGGTTGAAAATATTGAAATTCAATGCCAAGATTTTGAGATTCTTAGCCCGCAAAATGCGGGAGAACTTCATCACTGCTTACTCTAGGGGGGCCCCTTAACTTATGCAAGAGAAAAAAACTATTCTAGATATTATTTCACGGGGGCCCCCTTTAGTTGTTTTATTTCAAGTTTTCATACCGATTTTCTAGTTTGGATTTCTTTTCATGAATTTGTAGAAATTAGAGTTTTATGATTAAGGTAATGTTAAATTTTTTTCCCTTGGGGGGCCCCCCTGAGCCGGGGGGCCCGGGGCAATTGCCCCTTTTGCCCCCCCCTTAATCCGGCCTTGTTGTTTACAAACAAAGCCCTCAGCTCGAACAAGTTTTCCGATGTTTACAAACAAACTCACTGAACCTCACCAAGCTCTCCTGGCCTACTTACTGACGGCGTGTTCGTAAATTGATTTTTTCTATCGAAGTGATTTTTTTTATCGATGCTGGCGTTCGTAAATTCCAAACAAACGTATGCAAAAGCATATGGACAGTGATTTGACATCTACCAAACAAATCAATCGACTGATGCATCACCCAAAAAAATCAATTTACGAACGCGCCGTGACAAAGTCTGAGAACCTTGTGATCTAATGACCTTGGTTGGATCTG
This sequence comes from Uranotaenia lowii, assembly GCF_029784155.1. NCBI lineage: Eukaryota > Metazoa > Arthropoda > Insecta > Diptera > Culicidae > Uranotaenia > Uranotaenia lowii. The sequence goes on along the minus strand of NC_073692.1, from coordinate 235,542,212 downwards.
GAAAGTTTTGACAGTACTTTGTTCGGAAATGTTTCCTCTATCAGTGCTGAAAATTTCATTGCGATTCAATTTGTTCCAAAAAAGTTACACGTGATGGAAGCCACGAGACGAAAATTAATTTTGGACACCCACGTCAAAAACCCGACGGGGTCGGATTCAAAAGTCGCGAAATCGTTAAAAATGGCCATATCGACCGTGTGCAGCGTTCTTAAGTGTTTCTGTGAGATGCATACTATCGATCGGCAGGTTCATACCAAGCGTCATAGTGGAACTAAGGATCGGAAACTGCATTTGAAGGTGTTGAGAACGATCAAGGCAAACACAGGGTAGTCGAACTACGACATCGCCAAGAAATTCAACACCGACCGGTGCACCGTTAGCAGAATTCGTCTGCGTGAAGGAATACGATCCTATCAGGCCAGTAAGCAACCAAACCGGGCATTGATGCAGAATTTAGTAGCCAAAAGACGTGCCCGGAAGTTATACAACAAGATTCCAACGAAGTACGACGGATGCATCCTCATGGATGACGAAACGTACTTGAAGATGGATTTTGGGCAGCTTCCTGGCCAAAAATTTTATGAAGCCACTGCAGTGGTGCACTAAACTAGTCGGAGTGATGTCCCCGGCATGTTCGAATTCGTTTTTGCCGAAAAGTTTGCAAGAAAGTGTTTGATCTGGCAAGGTATTTGCAGCTGTGGACGAAAAACCCCGGTTTTTTTGAAAACAAGACCATGGACTCCAAAATGTACAAGGAGGAGTGCCAGAAAAACGTTTTTTTTCGTACATTAGATTTCATAAAGGACCAGTAAAGTTTTCGCCAGATTTGGCAAGCTGCCACTACAGCACAGTGGTACTACAGTGGTATCGGGCCTACGGGGGGATTTTGTCGAAAAGGACATCAACTCATTCAATGCCCTCAATTCCGCCCTATCGAAAAATTTTGGGCACTTGTCAAGTAGAAGATGAAGAAGAATGGTAGGACGACTCGGGATGCAACAGAGATTAAGAAATTGTGGAAGGAAATGGCCGGTGAGGTCGGTGAATAGGGTGTCCAAACTATGATGAGCGGTACTCGACGAAAAATTCGAAAATTCATCAAAACACTATCGGAATAATTTTTTTATTTTTTTTTCCTTTAAAGTACAATGAAACCCCTACATTTCGAGTACAAAACATTTTTATTTCGTTTACATTGCTCCGAGATAGACCCGTTTTAAGACGTCCAGATTCATCGTGATCCATGCTCTGTGTAATTACACGGAAAATAAAAAAAGGTAAAATTTACCGAGAGGCAGAGGTGATTTTTCACCTGAAGCTGAGATGGTCTTGTTGTTGAACATGTCAACAATGATTCCGACCATCTTCGAAACGTCATTCAAGTACACGAATAGATCTTGAAAATGATCGACATCTTTTATTGAGAAGCAGCAGCTTTTTCATTACTTTTTCATCAAGTGATAATCAAGTGTGTTTAACACTCATTGGCCTTTGAGTGTACAAAAAGTAGATTCTAAAAATTCAAACCGCTTTAAATTATCCAAATACTGAAAGAATTTTCACAAATTTGGTCTCGTAGAATTACTTGAAGGGTCTAGTTTAACTTTGTACAGCTTTATTTTACTTCCACTGCAAATAATATTGATAATGATGATATGATGATATTAGACTTTTAGTTCGATGGATTAATAAATAAATAAATATTAAAATAAATGTATTGAAAAAAAAAGATAAAATTTTACTTATCCTTAAAAGATGGTGAAAAGGATGGATACGGCTCGATCGAGTTATTATTTTGGATGTTCCGATAATTTCGATGCAAAAATCATATTACAGTACAGTAAAGCGATGAGTCGATGTCCGCGAGTTCGAGCCCAAGAGTAAACATCGAACACAGTTGTACCGGATAGTTTTTCAATAACGATCCGCTAACTGCAACGTTGATAAAGTCGCGAATGCCATAAAGATGGTAAAACGACTATAATCGAAACAAAAAAAAAAAAAAAAGTACAGTAAAGTTTTTTTACGCGGTTTTCGGGAACTAACGCGATTTTTATACGCGGTTTTCGCAATTTACGCGGTATTTGAAAGAAAATATTTCAAATCCTGCTCAAAGCAAAACACTTAGATTTTTTTTATATGTCAGAATCTCAGATAAAAGACATGAGACCTGAGACATAAGACTTAAGACATTAGCATGAAACATAAGACATAAGGCATAAGACATGAGACATGAGACCTACGACATGAGACTTAAGACCTGAGCCAAGAGACATGAGACTTGAGACCGGAGACATGAGACCGGATACATGAGACCGGAGACCTGAGACTTTAGACCTGAGATTTGAGACCTGAGACTTGAGACCTGAGACGTGAGACGTGAGACCTGAGACGTGAGACCTGAGACAACAGACATGAGATATGAGACCTGGGACTGGGACCTGGGACAACACTGAATTCGATGCCCGGTTGATCGTGATAAACCCTATGAATTATTTGAATTTTGTTAACAATCAGATAATTTTCTAACTACGAACAAGTACCACCAGAACAGTGAAAAAAAATTGTTTCTAATCATAAATTCATCCGACCAGCTTAAAAATTGTTTTCCTGAATTAGAACATAAATTTTTGGAATTTTGTGTTTCGGGTGTCGATTCTCTTCATGTAGGTTCACTAGTACAAATCAGATTACAGATCTAATATTGTATAAGTCCAATGTCTTAGATCTCAGGTCTCATAATGTCTATTGTCTAATGTCTCAGGTCCCAGGTCTAAGTTCTCAATGTCATTGTCATGACAATTGCCTCCTTGTCCAAACTTCAAAAGTTTTTTACATGGTTTTTTCATGCGGTACGTATTACCGCGTAAAAAAACCTTACTGTATTTGTATAACATCACAGATTTTCTCGGCTTAAATATTGTTTTGAAAGAATTCATCACGTTACTGACCAAATGTTTTCACGAAAAAGTAGAGTTCGTTTTATGGGATAAAAAAATAATCCATTTCGATAATCGTTAGGACGATAAACTCCAACTCCGTGGAACTTTTTTCTGGGAATTCAACACTGCGTTCATTCTACCCAAACTCCGTGGAGCACCTTCAGAGGGAGGTCAAGACCCCTCTAGTAATAAAAATTCTTAGGGGCAAAAGATAACTAGAAAAAGCATTCTAACCATGTTTCTACGCTTCGTCGGTGGAATGTAAAATCACTTTAAATTTTTGAAAAATTGGTTCATCAAATAAAAAGTTGCCTCTACATTTTGATATTTAGCTCAAAACATGATGAAAGTGAAATTGAGAAAACTGTGTATTTATAATAAAAAGATCTTGAGATTTCAAGCAATTCATGATGACCATTGTGGTGAAAATCGGCTCAGCAGTTACTGAAATAAGTTTCCACTTTTTGAGGGTTGGGCCTAAATGTTACTAAAACGGGGATTGAGCTTTTAAATGTTCATGCAATGCAGGAGATTATTTTTCAGTAATCTGTAAATGGTTTTTGACGCTTAGCACTCCTTGCTTTGCTATGATGTTTTTTAATTTTTTATGGGAGTTTTTTTTATTCCAGATTTTTTTTTTGAGCAATAGTTGTAAAATGAACTATGGGTAGATAGAAACATATTCTAAAATTATCTAATTAAATACATATTCTTGAAATTCTTTAAACAAACTCTTTTTTCCAAATGGCAGACATAAAAAACGTCAGATAGTACATAAAAAACATTCATTTTTAAGTATAATAAAAATATATCCAAAAGAGATACAAGATTAAAAAAAGTCATATCATCAAGGTGTAAATGTTTCATCAATATATCGCAATGATCACCTTGGCTTTTCTGTGTTTGAAAATATGCTTTTCCATTTGTTTTAATCCATTTTAAATGCGCATTTTTATATAACCACCAATATAATCAAGCTTGAATTGTCAACGAAATCTAAAACTAGGCTCATTCAGTTAAATTTACCTCTAAAGGGGACTGTTCTCGCGACAGTCTTCAATGCAATGAACTATTGATTGTACTAGATTGTATTTTTATTAACCCAAGTAGTAGTAAAGCGTTTAGTATTGTTAAAACTGTAGTCTAATCCGAATGTGGGATTTGATGGCTGCGTTCCAGCTTGTTTGTCTCGTTTGCTCTAGATAGAACTTCAACGAACAAATCCCACATGTAGTAGAATTTTCTGTAGTTTTCATTATTATTTATTCGGAAAAATATGTTAAACATGTACTAATATATCCACTTTTTGATTCCTTATCACGAAATCACTTCAATCCACATCTAAAGGTGGTAGCCACTTTGGTGGTCATAAGCATATCCACGCCAATTTTTGCCGCCGTCATTCTACCCATCGGCATTCTGTACTGGGCTGTTCAGCGTTTCTATGTCGCCACTTCGCGGCAGCTCAAACGACTGGAGTCGGTGTCACGGTCGCCAATCTACTCACACTTCGGCGAGTCGATCCAGGGTGCTCAAACCATTCGGGCGTACAATCTTCAAGAAAGGTAGATTATATTCATAAATTGTTTTCAAATGTATTCGATAAATTTCAATATTAAATTTTCAGATTCATCATGGAATCGGAGTCACGTGTTGATTTCAACCAGGTGTGCTACTTCCCCAGCATCATTGCCAATCGCTGGTTGGCCGTTCGATTGGAGATGGTTGGCAACCTGATCATTCTATTCGCTGCCCTGTTTGCTGTCCTGGGTCGGGAAACAATGAATGCCGGCTTGGTCGGGTTATCGGTTTCGTATGCTCTGCAAATTACCCAAACCCTGAATTGGTTGGTCCGTATGACCTCGGATGTGGAAACGAACATTGTGGCCGTGGAGCGTATAAAGGAATATGGTGAAACCAAACAGGAAGCTGCCTGGGAAGTAGCCAACAGTACATTGCCTCGAGATTGGCCGGAGCACGGTCGTGTGGAGTTTCAAGATTTCCAGGTCCGTTACCGAGAAGGGTTGGACCTTGTACTTAAAGGCATTTCTTTCACCGTTGATGGTGGTCAGAAAGTAGGAATTGTTGGTCGTACCGGCGCAGGTAAGTCCAGCTTAACGTTGGCTCTGTTCCGAATTATCGAGTCGGCCGGTGGAAAGATTGTCATCGATGGACAGGACATTTCGCAACTTGGATTGCACGCTCTGCGATCGCGATTAACCATCATTCCCCAGGATCCGGTTCTATTCTCCGGAACACTGCGTATCAATTTGGACCCGTTCAATGTGCATTCGGATGACGATATCTGGAAGGCGCTTGAACATGCTCACTTGAAGGTGTTTGTGAAAGGTATGATTTTTTTTTTATTTTCAATCTGATGATACCGCAAATAACTGGTTTGAAATCTGAATCTAAATCAAAGAATCAAGGATGATTAAGCTAAAAAAGGTTTATTTGATTTCTGCAGGGCTGGCTGCCGGTATCAATCACGAAGTGACGGAGGGTGGTGAAAATCTATCGGTGGGACAGCGGCAACTGATCTGTCTAGCCCGTGCCTTGCTGCGTAAGACTAAGGTTCTCATTTTGGACGAAGCTACCGCGGCAGTGGATTTGGAAACTGACGATCTCATTCAGGTTTGTTTGCTTGTTAATTCGTCTGATAATTTCTGTTCTATTTTGAATATCTTGCTAAATTGATTTATTTTCAATCCCCTCACAGAGAACCATTCGTACGGAATTCAAAGATTGTACGGTACTCACGATAGCACATCGTCTGAATACCATTATGGACTCGGACAAGGTCATCGTTTTGGACAAAGGACAGATCACGGAATACGCCGCACCGAATGAACTGCTACAAGACAAGCAATCGGCCTTCTACAGTATGGCCAAGGACGCGGGACTAGTGTAACTATTGAATTTTTACTGTTTTTCGTTTTGTTAGGAAGCTTTTAACTAGATTTTGTTTCTAGCATTTTGTAACACAGTTAGGCCGACAGTTTGTGCATTTCCCCTTAACATGTTGATGATATTTTTGTTTGTAACCAGTAACTGTTTTTTCGGTTTTTCTAATCGTTTCCTTAGCTCATATAATTACGTAAAATGATTCATCATGTAAGACAAAAATGATCGGTACTTATAAAACGGGTTCAACATTCAGTATTTAGATTAAACCAATATGAAGAAGATCTTAAAGATCGTCCAAAATGTGTTATATAGACATGTGAGATTTCATACGATCACGAGACCTTATTCCATATGTTTGTTTCTTCGTTTTCCACTTACTAAGCGTAATAATCGCACGATATTCCTAGCACGTAATCGTTTAAAAGTTGTATACTTAGCGTCATTGACGCATCGAAACATCTCAAACTTAATTCATAGTACGTAAACACACATTCTCGAGCATAATTTCTACCAAACAGATGTGTTCAGATAGCATTGAAGGCATTATGAACCACAATAATTACAGGCGAAAGTACAAACCACCTTTTTAAAAAAAAAGAAACAAAAGAAAAATTGCCAACTTAGTAATACTTTTCCTCTCTTATTTGTATTGAAAAAGTGGAAGGAGATCGCGGAAGAAAAACAAGGAAATACTTGAAGTTTTCAAGAACACCTACAATCTAGACTAGGACGAAATATTCAAGAAACATGAAGTCAGAAAACCAGACCAATATTCTTTCCTCATTTCAATCGGTTGGAAAAGTTGATCGATTTGCCTGTTGCTTTTTTACCAGCAAAGTGAAAAATGCAATGATTCTGTGCAGGATGATTATTCCTTTTGTTTTTTAACTGTTGCGATAGCATACTAAAAGTGCCTTTTTAATCACACGAAACCACTATTATTTTCTAAGTGTAGTGAGAGGTTCAACTATGTGTACTGTAATAGGATTAATTATAAACGTATGTTTTATTACCACAATAACTGTACTGTTTTCAGCTGAATGAGGAAAAAAACAAAACGATTAAGAACAATAAAGATACATCTGCTTTCAACATTGACAAGCTTTTGTTTTGATGACTAACCAACGGTTTGATTTTATATTTTTTAATCGAATTTTTATTAACCCCTATCTATCCGCTTCTTTCAGGAGAACGCATTAAATGCCCCATAAATTGTTGTTCTTATATAGAAAAGACTGTTTTATATTTTATTTTTGAAATATGATTCATTTTTTAATAAACTGTATGCACAATTAATTTTGATTATTCGATGACAACTATCCTTATTCGATTATTGGTTTTATAATTGAGATATGATTGCTACTTCTTAATCCTAAAATTTAAGATATTTAATGGATACGCACTCAGTGATGTTCTAGTTAAACTTTACTTTTCATTACTCAAACGTTAAGCCTAGTCTAAACTATGCAACTAGAACTACGTTTTTGGTTGTTGAAATGTGTTCATATTAACATCAACTTCATCTACATTTACGTTGCCTATATTTGTGAGGAGACTTGCGGCTTGCAATTTTTCGAAAAGCAGTTTTTCTTTAGGATCTACTCAAACGAATGAGAATTTGTGGACACCACTTCGCGCGCAAGACATTATAAACCCCGGAATAAATAGATTAAAAGGAAGCTAGACAAAACAAAATCTAAATAGAGGGTTAGCTCAAGTCAAAGTGTACAACATTTTCATCGCTTTTGGCTTATTTTGCTATGTATTTCCGATAATAACTGGTTATTTTCAATTTGAAGATTTTCCAAACGTTCGAGGCGTTGGTTCAGTTCGAGTTGAACTTTTAATATGTGTTCCATTTTGCTGGCGAGAGATAGTACGAAATCCTTCAAATCTATCGTAATGTCCGAAGGATTTGGCTGTTTTTGTGTCTGTCCACTTTCGCTTTCATCTGAAGGCGCCTCAAGGACTACGTCAAGAACCTGTTCTTTATGTTGTGTTATTTTCTTAGATGATTGATTGTTTTCAATTTTCACGCGTTTTAAAGGGATTTCCAGGAATGGGATGTCTTCTGTTTCTATTGGTGATGCTGCACGTTTTATACTAAATTTACTAGGAGATTCTTCTGTTTTAGTATCAATCGTTTGTACGGCATTATCATTTAAATGTGTTTCTTCTAGTTCATCACAATTTTGTCTTTCTTCCGTTTCTTCCTTTTCTGATTCGTCCATGTTTTCCTGGGCAACCACAACATCCTGGCCACTCACCGGAATCTGCTCGTCCTGGATTTCTATACTATCCGAATCTCCCAACTGTTGCGAAAATTGTACTATCTGTTTGATTTTCGAAAAGAACACTCCCTGATGGTTCTGATTGTTCATATAGGTTTTGTACAGCAGGTTCCACTTGCTCTGACAGTGCCTGGCCGAAGCGGTGATGTTTTGGTCCGAAAGTTTACTGGAGATGCACTCCCACATTTCCGCTTCCGAATCAAATGGGTCAGATACCGAGGCGTGGAAGGTTGCCTCGAATACATCCAAGAATGATAAAATTTCGTCGCGTTTCCAAATTTTAGGCGCCAATGGACTATGTTTCTGCTGGAGATAACAGCTTAATTTTGAGTTGAGATAAAAATCAACAGTGTAACTTACCATTGCGGTCATTTTAATCACTTGATGTTTGGGATTTAACGATAAAAATTACAATTTAAATTTACGATCTGTCCGTCCATCCGTTGAAAATCGATGCGGTGCCGCGGTGCGCTACGCGCTCGAAAACGTAAACATAAACATAAAAGCAATCTGCTCGAATTATGCACGTCATATTTTTCGAGCAGAGCGCTACGTAGGAATAATCACATTCTGAAAATATCAATTTTGTTTAAGGGTTAATATTAAATGTAGAAAAATACGTTTGAATTTTACTGCTTCTGTTCGCTGAAAAAAGATAGAGCTTTCTTAAAACATATTTCACTTGCTGAGGTAGGTGTTTTTTAAAGTTCAATTAATTTTATTAATTATGCAAATATTCCTGGCTGAACAACGTTTAGTTTGGTTATTTTCTCGAATTCAGAATTCCAAGTGTTTGGCCCAAAAACAGTTATCCTCTAACCGTTCACATTCCGCTTCGCATTTGCTTGCGAATGAATTTTCTCGCCAAACTTTTAATGAGCTAACGAACTGAAGATCACTACTAAATTATTTATGCCACCACTAAATTATTTAAAAGCTCAAACGGTCTGATGATGTGGGTATAATAAATTCGTTTTTCGTATTCCGGTTCAAAAGTTGATATCCGAAGCATATCCCAGAAGACGAAGAATCTCAATTTTCACTGGGATTATAGAAAAAAGAATAAACAATTCTTAGGATTGTTTTTACCCCTGAATTTATGCAACACCTTGAAGCTTTCCAGGAGCATGGGTGGAAAACAGAAAAAAATGAAACTGAAACTTATTGATATTTCGAAGCCATCAAAAATATGATTTAAAATATGATAATAAAATAAAATAAAAAATTTGTGATTTTGCTTATTTTTTCTTTCTCCAACAGCGATAAGCGATAATTTATCCAAATAAACAATCACTAACTGTAACACTAAATTAAGCGATTCTGATTACAGATTGTTAGATTGACCGAGCTACCGATTTAGTTGACGGCATAACCATTAACACTAAACATACCGACACTTTGTATATACCTATTCATACCGCGAGCGGTCAAATGACGGCAAACACCGTTTTCGCTAAAACTCCCTTGTTTCTCAACCGATTTCTACCAAATTTATAGTTTTGAAAAGCTTTTAATTCGACTCAAATATGTTTCTCAGAAAATTTTCAGCTACGATCAATAACTTTAAAGTTATTTACAGTACAAAAAAAATTTTATGAAAAAACATGCTTCAGGGAAAAGGTTGTAACTCAGTTATTAAGTGCTTGAAAAAAATTCCACTTAGTGCCTGAGAAAGCTGAAGTTAGAAGCTATATGTTGCACATATGGAAATTTTTTTAAAAAATTTTCTAAGATCATGGCCACAAAAAATGTAAAAAAGTTGTGTAAAACTCGTACTTTTCAATCAATCAACTGTCAAAGCTGTTCCTGTTACAGTGAAAAATTTTGAAAAAGTGAATTGGAAAGTTGACGTAATTTGTCACATTTTGGCATCTTTAGATTTTTAAAATACTAAATACATAATTTTTGACGGCTTTTCAAAGGTAGTTGTTTTGCGAACTTTTTATGAATCTGGATTTTCTGAGACAATCCCTACACCCAAATTCAGCTTTGCACTGGATTTTGAGTACGTTAACGAATAGTTTAGGCAATAAAACTATATGCAAAAGAAAGCAAATTTCATGCCGGTTCTAGTGATGTAACTGCATTGGCGGTGCAATGTTTTACAAAAATATAATAAATATATTTCTGAAAGTAAAACTAGAAAATTTGAGCTAATGCTTGTTTGTTTTTTCGTTTCTTTTCATCCGTCTTCGTGTGCAAAATTGCTTTGAAATATTACCACCCACTGCGCCCGTCTACCAAGCAAGAATTTGTGCTGACTTCTCAAAATTCAGAAACAAGTTCACTGTTTTATTTATCATATTTTTGCCAAGCATTGCACCGCCAATGCAGTTACACCACTAGAACCGGTATGAAATAAGCTTTCTTTTGCATATAGTTTTATTGCCTAAACCTTACGTTAACGTACTCAAAATCCAGTGCAAAGCTGAGCTTAGGTGTAAGAATTGTCTTAGAAAATCAAAATTGATAAAAAGTTCGAAAAATAGCTACCTTTGAAAAGTCGTCATAAATTATGTACTTCGTATTTCAAAAATCTAAAGATGCCAAAATGTGACAAATTACGTCTACTTTTCAATTCACTTTTTCAAAATTTTCTACTGTTACGAGAACAGCTTTGGCGGTTAATTGATTGAAAAGTACGGGTTTTACACAACTTTTTTACGTTTTTTGTGGCCATGATCTTAGAAAATTTTTAAAAAAAATTTCCATATGTGCAACATATAGCTTCTAACTTCAGCTTTCTCAGGCACTAAGTGAAATTTTTTTCGAGCACTTAATAACTGATTTACAACCTTTTCCCTGAAGCATGTTTTTTCATAAATTTTTTTTTGTACTGTAAATAACTTTAAAGTTATTGATTGTAGCTGAAAATTTTCTGAGAAACATATTTGAGTCGAATTAAAAGCTTTTCAAAACTATAAATTTGGTAGAAATCGGTTGAGAAACAAGGGAGTTTTAGCGAAAACGGTATTTGCCGTCATTTGACCGCTCGCGGTATGAATAGGTATACCACATACGTTATTCGAAAACCGTAACACTTAAAAAAAATTTAAAAACGCAAAAATACTTGCATTTCAAAAACAAAAATAGTCCTGTCGTTAAATTTGCGAAAAAACAATTATATAAGGCGTAATCATCGTTTAAAGTTCAAAAACCGTCATTTGACCGCCTCCGGTACGTTTAGTGTTAAACATTCTCCTAGCCCAGTACTGGAAAACAAAAAAAAATCGCACAAATGTTGGTCTGATTAAATCACCGATCAGTGAGTAGGTAACAAATTTTGTTTTTCGAAAATAACAATTATAGAACTATTTTTAAAGTCCTCAAGAAAGATTTAAATTGAACAGGTTTACAAATTTCATCAAACAGAGTATGCCTCATACCTACATAATAATAGTTTTGTTGATTTCGTTTAGTTCCGGCATAAACTTTTATATTAAACGATTATAACTCTTTCCGAAAACTGCTCAGTTTTTCGTCGAAATGTAAAAAAATGCAGCAGTTAATTTCTATTTGCCTCACCCAGCTCCCAACTAACGCTTAATTAATATAACATGAAATAAACGCCTGAAGGTAGGCAATTGAGCTTTCAATTATGGTCATGGATAGTTAAAAAAATCTTCAAACTTCTCTCTTAATTTTATAAAAAGCTTATCTTTTTAATTAATCTTAATTAATAAAATTAAAATTTGGCTAATAAAAAATCAAAAACGTTGTTCTTTGCATCGATAGCCAGTCTGTACCACCCTATCGACCGAAGCGAAAACAATCAAACCCGATTGGATCGCTCGCAAAGATAACAACCGGTACAAGTCTGACGTCGATAGAACCGTTGTACTGTTTACGGGAGCTTTTCAGAGCGACCACATGCTTTCCTTTTGTTCGTTCGCACTGCAAGTTTCGCGGTGCGAACCACGCAAGATCAACTATTGTGTTGTGTTAGACTCAACCCTGTCCGATTCTAACATTTCAAAATAGTTGATCCGTGATTGAACAAAAGTTAAGTATGTGGTGAAAATGCTTCTTAAAAAAAAATTCTACCCGCTCATTTCAACACCTATAGGTTTCTTCTAATCTTCTTCTATCCATCTATAATTTTCAATTCTTGAAATGTTCTCACTATGAGAACATAACTTTCACCGATAAGGCCGTAAAAATTAATTTCATAAAAAGCTAATAAAAACTCGAATTAGAAGTTACTAATCGTTTGTTGTTGCTCTCCAAGTAAAAAAATAGCTTGACTATCCCACGTATAGCTAATTAAAATTCATAAGTTTGATTTAAATTAAATTAAAGTTCAGTCTGCATGATACAATACAAACCTTAAGAAATATTTAATATTTACAGGATGCATTTTTGTGCAACCTTCGCTATACATCATGCTGGTGCATAAATATTTGTGGCCTAGTGTGCTGAAACCGTAAGAATTGCAACCATGCCTTTTGAATCTCAATCAATTCGTCAAAATCGAACAATTATTACGCGACCTACTGCATTGGTGAACCTATATCATCGATGCTTTTTGCATAGCGATGCGAAGTCCTTCATTTTACTGAGCTTGATATATTCTGCGAAACAAGCTAATTTTGCTGTTAAAAACCGACACCACACATTGTCACTTGATCTACGAATCACTTTTAAGATATTTCAATCATTCTCTTATGCGATCATCTCACACCATGCTTTAACCTCAACCAAAAATAAAGGCTCCATAGAAGGTTGAGATAAATAGCCTTTTAGAGTCAATCTGCTCCCAATTCGCCATTCAATAGCTGACAAATATCGCCCATTGAATGCTACCTTTACTACGCAACTTTATTTCGACTTGTTGGGCAATCGCTTGGGGTCGCATCCGACCTCTGATGGCAAAATATGCCCGTCACTGCATAAAATAATTCAACCTCAAACAGCAGGGCGTCCGATCGAGCCGAAGAACTGAGCCGGGCAACAACCGGACCCCCAGAAGACCCACCGTTGTTGGTGACCAATTTCTGATAGAGTTGTTTTGGATATCTTACCTTCACCCGGGGTGACTAAGTCTATAGAATGTGAAAGAACCTCATGTTGGACTCTTGGAAACTGTTTGGCTTACCTTTATCTTTTGGCTGTGGATTGGGAACACCACATACACAGAACGGTATATCTCGATATTTTATCTTGCGATCCTGTTCGTTTTTGGACATACGCGACGGCCGGTTTTTAATTTTTTTCTCTCTGTTTTCCGTTGAATGGTGCTTACTTACGCAGGGGCCTCACAGGTCCAAGGTATGTACCGTATAGCCAAATATGGCGCACAATAAAGTTGACGCGAACATGAAACCCAACCGGTGTCAACAGAAAGGCCCGAAGCTTGATGGTAGAAATTTGAAAAAGAACTGTGCCGATGACGAAAAAATACGAATTGGACAGTCTGCTCACACTAATGACGGCAAGATAGTCCGAATTGACGATTGAGTTGGCCACCCCAAATGTCGTGCGACCGCCAAGTACAGAAGGAATCCCGATAGGTACCTTGACTCGCGGGTCCAATTGGAAGCATCGCATGGATTCATTGAGAGATATTTGCAAGTTCGCAGCCAATGAAAAAAAGTCAGCGTTGGGTTCAATGGAATACAACTTTCGCTTGATAGAAAAATGACACCCTTAATCTTTTCTCCTGTGACTGGGACGATTTCGTCCCGTATTTTTAGCAGCTGAAATTACAGGACGATTTCAGCACAGCAAAACAACTCATATTGGGGATATGTGTTAGTCTTATAGAGTTTAGAAATGTGATTCCCATTTGAAAATAACGTGTCCACACATATAGAATTCATAATTATGACTTTTTTATGCGACACATAAAAGTTCTAAAACCCCACACATAAATATTAAAAGCCTATATTGCACTCAAACATCTGCCTACATCTAGGCGTTTAAGTGCTTGCCTAGTCGAAGGCTTTTTATTTTGTTCGAATAAGTTTTCGGAGGGAAATAAAAAAATGTGAGGTGCTGGCTCGAAACATTTTTGAAATATTTATTGTTATTAGAAAGAAATATAAAAATGCTAAGCTAATACTTACATGTCTAGCGTTCGTATTCCATTGGAACAGAAATGAGAATTCCGCACCGGAAAATCACCAGCTAAGACGACGTTAATTGAAGCATATCGACGGCTTTGATCGACACCAGGCCGACGGACGTCCTTTCCTGCTATGGCAGTAGTCAGGGATTAGCTTCCTGTAGGGGACAACAGAAGAGATCAATAATGATCGATGCTTTAATTTTAATAGAGTAATACTTACCTAATTAAAATGTTTACACTTAAACGGGCACACCAACTTTTTCTTCAGGGTGGCCATTTTGAATATATGGAAATTTTCAAAGAAGAAAATCATAGAATGTATCTGTCATATCATATAAACTTCATGTTTTGAATATACAATTTATGTGTGACATAAGATGTTCATATGAAGTATATGAAATCTATGCGTAGATCAGTTTTGACGACCGTATGTGTGAGGAAACATACATCCTAAATGTGGATTTTTTCCATTGTACCTATCCAATACAAACTCACCCTTGGCGCAACAGTTCTGAAAATCTGTGCTTCCAAATCCATTCCGCCTTTTTTTCACCGGAAAGCCAAATCATAACAAACATAACAGAACACTTCCGTCTTATTTCACCGGAAGGCCAAAACAAAACAATCAGCAGCAGCAGTCTTTAATATCTGCGCTTCTAACGTCAATTCCGTCTTATTTCACCGGAAGGCCAAATCAAAACAATCAGTTGCAGCAGCATTAAATATCTGCGGTTCTAACGCCAATTCCGTCTTATTCCACCGGAAGGCCAAATCAAAACAAACAGCAGCAGCCTTAAATATCTGCGCTATTTGTGCTTACTCTACCAACCACGCCATTGCACAGTGCACAGTGGTCCAGAAATGGAATTTAGCGGGAAACAATTATTTGTGCTCTCGCCTTAGGTTTAAGACATTTGGTGTCAAAGACAAAGTTTTACAACATTACAAGGCGCTACTTTTGAATGAAACAGTTTTAGGGTGGTTCATAAAACTACTTAGATACGAAAATTATATTTTTACTGTAATGAGATAGTGCTGTATTATGTTCAGCAATTATGTAGAACAACATAATTGATGAAACTTTGTAGAAGACTTTGAATGTCTATCTATTACCGTTTAGGTTTTATGATGATTTTTCGTGTACAAGTTAGGGTGGTCCTACAAAAACAAGTTTTTTTGTTATAACTTTGTTGGGTATCAACTTATCAAAATCATGTGTTCGGCAAGTATTTAGCAAATTATTATGCGCATCTTTTGCAGCAAACAGATTTTAAATATCTGTTTTTGATTCGCAGTTATCATGAATTTTGTGTTAAAAAATGACCGTTTTGTATGAACCATAACTTCAAATGGAGCAAACCAAAAAATTCAAACTTTGCTTTGTTTGAAAGAACATGTTAAAATATACATCATATCAAAAAATTGGAGAGGTGTTTTTTGTTTAAAGCTTTTTATTTCCATTTGAACTTGACCAAAATTCCCATATTTCATATAACAAAATAAACCACTTTTATTCTGCGATTCTATGCGTTCGCACCCTTACCCAGCAAACATTAAAGGAGGTATATCGCAGGAACAACAGAATTATTCAAACATGTATACCAGATGAAAAGATTGTATTAAACTTACCAAAATAGCATATAGCAACAGAAGTGGAGGCGATATATCTACAATGACAAGATTACAAAGATTCGATTTCCCACAAAAAGCCAAGTAAACAATTTCAGGAAATTTGAATTAAACAAAAAAACTTCCGAGAGAACCGAGATTTACACTCCAGTCCTCCGAGTTCGCTCTCCGGTAACTCCGATGCCAACTCACCAGTTGATATGAACTACGCTTCAGCTCTATATATGAGATTTTTAACGAACCGGTCAAAGGAAAGGAGAGACCGGATAGAGTGTCAAGGACCGCCCATTTATCGTAAATCAGTTCGCTGAAATCGTAAATGTCGAATTACCATATTCTCAACTTTTTGGAGACATATCTACAAATTGACTAAACTGCTATACGATTCAACTTGTTTTTGCAAGCTTGTCGTTAAATCACTTAATACCAACTTGATTACGATGGTTATTGAAAATGTCTTAATATTCGATTTGGATTATCATTTCTATTACGATTTCATGTTAGCTGGGTAGTAAACAACTCCAAATTTTTCACCACTATAAAAGCTGAGTTTCCTATTCAAGGCCTTTCGTAAACATTTTGAAAGACCAGAAGGGATCAAAACTAAGTAAACCACACAGTTTTTAGTACAAGAGTTTCGATTATTCGTGATGAACGTTCATTCGAAAGTTATAGTCGTTAACTGGCTGAAGGGATCTAGTGAGAAAGATGTGGTTGAAGTTTTCTTAAAAATGGATCCGAAGCTTTCGAAGATAATATTGAAAAAGAAATTAAGTATTAAGAACCTGAAATTTTCAAAACTCTGGGTGAAAAGCAATCGTATCCGAAGTCGATTTGAAAAGCTGAATGCGGACTGGCTTCTTTCTCAGATACACTTTCCGTTAGCTACAAATCAAGTAAGAACATCCCAAAACTTCTCCGAAAGCTGCCGAAAAACTAAACTGAAAAAGTTAGGTACGGTAATTCCTCACACAGTCAAATGTAGTGAAAAATAATATAGAAATGTTATATGAAATATAGCAATTTTGGTCAAATTCAAATGGAAATAAAAAGCTTTAAACAAAAAACACCTCTCCAATTTTTTGATATGATGTATATTTTAACATGTTCTTTCAAACAAAGCAAAGTTTGAATTTTTTGGTTTGCTCCATTTGAAGTTATGGTTCATACAAAACGGTCATTTTTTAACACAAAATTCATGATAACTGCGAATCAAAAACAGATATTTAAAATCTGTTTGCTGCAAAAGATGCGCATAATAATTTGCTAAATACTTGCCGAACACATGATTTTGATAAGTTGATACCCAACAAAGTTATAACAAAAAAACTTGTTTTTGTAGGACCACCCTAACTTGTACACGAAAAATCATCATAAAACCTAAACGGTAATAGATAGACATTCAAAGTCTTCTACAAAGTTTCATCAATTATGTTGTTCTACATAATTGCTGAACATAATACAGCACTATCTCATTACAGTAAAAATATAATTTTCGTATCTAAGTAGTTTTATGAACCACCCTAAAACTGTTTCATTCAAAAGTAGCGCCTTGTAATGTTGTAAAACTTTGTCTTTGACACCAAATGTCTTAAACCTAAGGCGAGAGCACAAATAATTGTTTCCCGCTAAATTCCATTTCTGGACCACTGTGCAGTGGTTTAAAACTCGAAAAATGTGATCATGGGCTTTTTGAAGGCTTAAATGTCAAAATAAAGGGTGATACGGTCTAAATTTGGTCAATATCAACTTGACGTATTTCTTTCAATTTTGCATTTAAAAAACCCGAACACTCCTCATTTTGAAGGTGCGGGTGTGGAATGTTGCTCCTATTTTGATTGTGGAATTCACTCTTCAGTTGTCAGAATGCCGTCCAAGGAAGAAGAGCAGCGTTTCAAAATTTTGCTCGCGCATCGCGAAAATCCGAACTACTCGCACGCAAAGTAATTAAAGTGTTTGGGGAACGTTTGTCGACAGCCAGGAAGTCTGGATCGGTGGAAAATCGAAAACCGGAAGCCGCTGAGACGACAAAGAGAGTTGCCGGTAATTTCAAGCGAAACCCTAACCTCTCTCTCCGAGATGCCGCAAATAAGCTGGGTATTATTCGACAGAGGTTTCAGATAGAATGAAATGCGGACACATGTTTAACTATAAAACTATATTTAACATAAGAATGATGAAAGTATAATGTGCACGCGACGAGCGTTCAAATTCGAATGAAGTAAAATGGCGCACAAACAGTGTTGCTGTTGTGCGCGCTCGTTTAACAAAAACATCAGTAACGCTTTCCTAATTCGACAAGGGGTGCGACGATCGATGTAACGCTTAACACTCCTCCTCAACGATCGTTGCATCCAGATAAACCCAGCATCTCGGAGAACCTCAGCTGTTTGACGGCACCCAGTGGTTTAGTAAAGACGTCAGCTACCATGGCATCAGTTGGACAATATTCGAGCTTTAATATTCCTTCTTCTTGCAACTGTTTAACATAACATTCGCGAGTCTCAATATGCTTGGAACGTCGATTTATTCTTTCGGATGCTACAAATGCTATGCAGCTCTGGTTGTCTTCCAAAATTCGCACTGGACCCTGATGCGGCACCCCCAGGTCCTTCAGCAACGCTAGAAGCCATACTAGCTCCTGACAAGCTTCGCTTAATGCCACATATTCCGCTTCCATACTGGACAAAGTGACACAGCTTTGTCGGCGACTAGCCCACGATACTGCACCACCAGCATAATGAAAAACAAAACCGGTCGTGGACCTTCGGGTTACAATGTCACCGGCCCAATCAGCGTCAGTACTGCCAATCAAACCTTCTGCAGATCTTCCAAATTGAAGTTGCCACGTTTTCGTAAACTTTAAATAGCGAACCACTCTTTTGGCCGCCACCCAATCTGTTTCTGTAGGTGCGCTCACCTTCCGACCCAATATCGATGCGCTCACAGCAATATCTGGTCTTGCGCATACTGCTATATAAAGTAGAGCTCCTACGAGGCTACGGTATATCGTTCCATCCTTCAACAACGGGCTCTTGTCTTCGACCTTCACATATCCAGATTCCATTGGCGTTTTAGCCGCTTTCGCGTCACGGAGGCCAAACTTGTCAGTAATGCGTTCAATATATTTCTCCAACGAAATACTATATTTCCCGTGTTCACGTCGTATTTCAATGCCTAAGAAAAAATTCGCATCGCCCAGATCAGTTATCTCAAAATATTTCTTTAAAGTTTCATGGACAGTGTCAATATCGGATGATAATTCTGCACAAACCAAAAGATCGTCCACATAAACTAGAATGTAAACTTTATTCCCCTCGACGTCCTTCAAGTACAAACACGGATCAGCAACACTTTGCACATATCCCATTTCCTGTAGAGCACCATGTAATCGCTGATTCCAACAACGAGCTGACTGTTTGAGTCCGTAAATACTCCTCCTTAAGCGACAAACCATGTGCTCTTTGTTGCTTACCACGTGACCTGGCGGTTGCTTCATATATATTTCCTGGTCCAAGTAACCATACAAGTAGGCTGTCTTCACATCAAAATGTTTCATCGTCAAATTGTTTCTACTAGCCAAACCCAACAGTACTCGAAGCGTTGTGTGCCGTGTCACTGGTGCGAAAACCTCATCATAGTCCTCCCCAAATTTCTGGGAATATCCTTGGGCAACCAAACGCGCTTTGTGCTTCACGATCTCACCCATGGAATTTCGTTTTAATTTAAAAACCCAACGACAACCCACCGCTTTCCGACCAGCTGGTAAGTCAACAAGCTCCCAAGTTCCGTTGTCCGCATGCGACTTCATCTCGTCCAGCATTGCAGCCTTCCACTGTGCACCCTGTTCACTAGCAAGAGCATCCTTAAAAGTTAATGGTTCCATTTCGTCAAGCACTGTCCCTACAGCAAACAATTCTTCAATAAAACGTTTGGGAGGTACACCTTTCGTTGGCCTAGCTGATCGCCGAGCTACTTCATCCAACGAAAAACCATGAAAATCTTCTCCTTCTGAAGCACTGGCAAAATCAGGAGAATCTATTTCATCTTCCGAATCGGAAGTTACGTTGGACGCAGTGCTTGAAATTTCCGGTGAAGATGAGTCACGCTGATCACTAGTATCCACAAACAACTCTACCGATACCGGCTGCAACGGTTTCACAGATGGTTCGGTAACTTCGTTTTGAACAGCTTCTTTCGTAGTACATAATTCTAGAAATTTGGCTGACCTCCTGATCTTTATTAAGTCTGTTTTAGGATCCAGGAAACGATAAGCCTTTCGCCCATCTGCATATCCCACGAACACAAGTTTTTCTGCCTTCATATCAAGTTTGCGTCGTTTTTCCTTTGGAATGTGAACATAGGCTTCGGATCCAAAAATTCTAAGGTGCCCATAGGCCGGCTTCTTATTATGCCACAGCTCATAGGGTGTAGAATTTACAGTAGAAGATGGTAAGCGGTTCTGTAAGTAGTTTGCAGTACAGATAGCTTCAGCCCAGTATTTCTTACCCAATCCGGATTCCGAGAGCATGCACCGAGTCATTTCCATAAGATGTCTGTTCTTACGTTCACTAACTCCATTTTGTTCAGGTGAGTACGGTGCAGTTTGTTGCAGAATTATACCGTTATTACAAAAATACCTTTTAAGCGCACTGCTCGAGTACTCACCACCTCCATCCGCTCTAATATATTTCGGATAGTAACCAAACTGGTTCTTCATCATACAGCAATACTCACGAATTTTCTCCTCAGCTTGAGACTTTTGCGTCAACAAATACACTACTGAATACCGACTGAAGTCATCAACCAAAACGATGTAATATCGATTACCACTTGGTGTGGCCACTTCCATTGGCCCACCAAGATCCGTATGAACTAGATCACCCACAGCAGCACATCGACTTTCCGAAAACTTGGGAAAAGATTCTCGAGTCAGCTTTCCTTCGCAGCAAGAACCACACACGGATTGTATTTCACAGTGACCAATCTTCAACCCGTGTCCCAGGTTATCACGAAGTATCTTCGACACTGCCTGAGGGTCACGATGTCCCAAGCGATGGTGCCATAAATGACAGCACAAATTTCCGTGGTTTATCATGACTTTTGAAACCTTTTCGGTATACTGCTTGAGATAGTATAAACCCCCCTTACGTTGCCCAACCAAGACGGTATCAGTTCCACTCATAACTCTGCACTGGGATTTTTCGAAAAGCACTTTAAAACCCATGTCAGTAATCTTGCTTACCGACAGCAAGTTACCCGAAAGAGTAGGAACATGGTACACACCATCCAACTTCACGTTTACCCGTGCACCATCATCATTAACCGATACGAAACGGATACAACCCGTACCATCAGATTTTATCACTTTACCATCAGCTAAAGAGATTGTAACTTGCTTCGGAACAAAACCATCCATGTTAGCTTTGCTATTTGTCATGTGGCCGGTGGCACCAGAATCGAAAAACCATTCGCCTTCAATCTCATGACTCACTCCAGCAGCCAAACACACTTCATGAGAACCAGGATTCACTTCTGTCTTGATTGCAATATTTGCCTGTTGATCCTCACTTTTGTGGCGGTTCAATGCCAAATCCGGACAATCGCGTCTGATATGACCGCTTTTCCCACAACTAAAACACTTAAGTTCGAATTTCTTTTTGGAATATAACCCAGTTTTAGGTTTGAAAACATTCGACGCCATTGCTTTTTCTTCCAAAACAGCACTTTCTTCGCGTCGTCTTCCTTCATCCAAAAGCTTCCCTTTTACAAAATCAACCGTGAGATCATCATCCGGTCGGCTCTCGAGTGCAACAGCCAAACTACCGTAAGACTCTGGTAAATTCGACAGCAACAGAGCGACAAACCAATAATCCTTCATTTCCTCCCCCAAAGCGGACAGACGAAGGCGCAGAATAGTCATCTCCTTCAAATATTCTGCCATACTTCCGCCTTCCTGTAGCCGAGTAGTAATTAACAAACGCACCACATGCACTATGCTAGACAATGACTTCCGCTCGTGATAGTCTTTAAGAGCGTCCCACATTTCCTTAGCACTGGTTTTCGTCATCACATGAACAAGCTGGGTGTCTTCCAGCGATAACCCGATAGCTGCTTGCGCTTTTTCGTCTGACACATTCCAGTCAGCACCAGCACCCTCCCGCTTCGGATTCATCACCACATCCAGTACACCTTCGCGTGCCAAAAGAAGACGCATCTTAAATTTCCAGACTGCATAGTTCTGGTCGTTTAATTTTTCCACCGACACTTTATTGTCCGCCATTTTTAGTTTTCAACGTGGTTCCGATTGGGGAGAACCAAATTATTATTCACGTCGCGAAAACACTTCCATCAACTTCCGCATTGATCTGGGCCCATAACCTATTCGACAGAGGTTTCAAATAGAATGAAATGCGGACACATGTTTAACTATAAAACTATATTTAACATAAGAATGATGAAAGTATAATGTGCACGCGACGAGCGTTCAAATTCGAATGAAGTAAAATGGCGCACAAACAGTGTTGCTGTTGTGCGCGCTCGTTTAACAAAAACATCAGTAACGCTTTCCTAATTCGACAAGGGGTGCGACGATCGATGTAACGCTTAACAGGTATATCGTCTACAACCGTGCATCGAGACAAAAAACGAGCCGGACTATCGACTTACAAGAAGGAAGTGACTCCAAATCGCGATGATAAACAAAATACGACGGCCAAAGCGCGATCTCGGAGGCTGTACACGACGACGCTGACGAAGTTTGACTGCGTGGTAATGGACGACGAAACCTACGTTAAAGCTGACTACAAGCAGCTTCCGGGACAAGAGTTTTATACGGCAAAAGAAAGGGGAAAGGTAGCAGATATTTTCAAGCACATGAAACTGTCAAAGTTCGCGAAGAATTATTTGGTTTGGCAAGCCATCTGTACCTGTGGCTTGAAAAGCAGCATTTTCATAGCTTTCGGGACTGTCAACCAATAAATTTACGTGAAAGAGTGTTTGAATAAACGTCTGCTGCCTTTCCTGAAGAAACACGGTTGTTCCGTACTGATTTAACCAGATTTGGCATCTTGCCATTACGGTAAAAAGGCCATGGAGTGGTACGCCGCCAATAACGTGCAGGTGGTTCCCAAGGACAAGAACCCTCTCAACACGCCAGAGTTCCGCCCAATTGAGAAATACTGGGCTATTGTCAAGCGGAACCTAAAGAAGACCAAAAAAACTGCTAAGGACGAGCAGCAGTTCAAGGCAAACTGGCTTTCTGCGGCGAAGAAGGCTGTACAAAATCTGATGGCAGGGGTTAAGCGTGAGGCCCGGCAATTTGGATTTGGAAAAGCGGAAGCCTAACTGAATATTTTTCCTGAATTTTATACTAATTAATCTTGAAAAAGAAAGTTAATTTGATTTATTAAATAAACGATTTACAGGCGTTTTCCCTTGACCAAATTTTGACCGTATCTTTAGCTTTATGGTATTTTCCACAATGTTTCATCATGTTAGATTGCGCATATTTTGTTGTTATTTTTTTCTTGATCAATTCACCTATAAGTGAGATCATTTTTCAATTTGTTGTATTTATCATTTTATCACTATAGTATCTTCTAAAAGTTGTAGATCATCAAATTTTAAGAAACTTTGTTGAAGACGTCAAAGCTCTATCTTTTGAAACAACATGTTTTTAAGACATTTTTTCAAAAAATAACCTCAAAAAACGAAAAACTCGTTCAACTTTTTTCGAAGCGAGTTTTGAGACTAACTTTGTATGAGACAGTTGTGACAATTGTAAAACTACACAACTTCATTGAAGGTAATTGAGGGTGTCAAGTCACTATTTTGAAGTTTAATGGTACTTTTTGGGTGATTTCTTTAAAAAATTGCATGTTTTTATTGTTCAATATCTCTGAAAGTTGCAAACATACCAAAACAAATATAAATACATTAGGAAGGGCAATCTTTCAACTTTCATGGACATATAGTTTCATTTGTATGCATGAGGTTTTACTATTAAAATAACTTTAATGAAAATTGGTAGGTTGGCAAATTTCAGTATTTTTTCACACACTTACATAAGTGTCCGCTTCAACACGAATGTGGCATAGTTGGCTGATCGAAGAATTGTTGAATTGGCTATACTAAAACTTTAAAACTGGCATCTTTCAGAATCTCACCGTGCTTCAACGTGCGAAAGCAAACAGACTCCAATTTGACAACTCGATTGCAGATTTTCCAGCAAACTAGACCAATTGCTGGAAAGTTCAGCAATTTGAAAACTGGTTGCTGATATTTCAGCAAAAATGACAAGAACACAACCGAATGCTGAGAAATCCATCAATTAGAAAACCGATTGGATTGCTGAACGTTTCCAGCATTTTTTTTTGCTAGAAATCGAATGAAAATCTGAGTGTGTAGGTATATCACTGAGGTATATCTCTTAGTGCTTAGTGGGATATCCCTTTGTCCCGCTGACTTTTCAGCAAAATTTCCAACAATTTAAATTGCTGGAAAAAAACAGCAAACGTTAATGCTGGTTTCAAGCAATTCAAATTACTGAAAAATCAGCAATCCAGATTGCTGGAAACCAGCATTTCTTTCAAAACAACCGGAAGTATTTAGTACCAAATTTATATTTCAATTCTAAATTAAATATTGAATACTGGACTATTTGGACCATGGCAGTTTGGTATAATCCAGGCCAATGAATCTATGACTTTTGATGCACTTTCACAACAGTAATTGACATGCGCATCAAAACTTAAGCGATTGCGATCTGAAGCTTAACTCCCTCCATCCAGATGCCAACCCATTCTACGGACACCGTTGCAAGGTCTTCTACCTCCTCGATTGTTTCGCCAGTGATCATGAGCACGATATCGTCAGCAAATCCTACTATCTGCACGTCTGCTGGTAGTTTCAGCGTTAACACGTCATAATACATGGCATTCCAAAGCACAGGTTCGAGTATGGAACCCTGTGGTACACCCGCTGTTAAGGCAGTAGATCGTAATCCCGTTTCGATTTCGCACGTCAGGACTCGATTTTCGAAGAAGCTTCCTATTATCCTGTAGAGGGTATTGGGAACACGCATCCTGTGAAGCGCTTTGGCAGCAGGTCGTGGCCTAGAGGATAGCATCCTTGTCTTCTAAGCGAACGATCATGAGATCGAATCCCGTTCGTGACATAACCTGGCACACATAGTATGATGAAGGTTGGCGGTTTCAGCTTTAGTGAAATGCTAGCCGTGTATACCTTGGAATTGTGTGTCCTCAATGATGCAGCACATGCAATGTGGATGGATCTTTCAAGGGAACTTAGATTGCACTTGGAGATCCTACCTAGTTATGTGTGTGCTCGTAGTGCTACTGGTAAACAACTGCAACTTCAACCAATAGTGCAGGGCTGTCAAGTAGCATAGCAAAGTAAAAATAATAACGCGGGGTAAACCACAATAGATCAACTTAATGGTCGCAGTCCGCAGTGGACTCTCTCCCCTACAGAAAAAAAGCGCTTTGGCAATCGCTTCCCAGCTGGCATTGTTGAAGGCATTCTTAACGTCGATTGTCACAATGGCTCAGTGACGAACACCTGTCCGCTTCTTTTTATATGCGCACTTTGTTTAATTGAATACATGCTTATGGAGCAATTGATCATGGACACAGATTGTTAAAAAAAAAAACAAAATACCAGCAACTATTGTTTTTTAAAGAGGACTTACAAGATGCACCAGTGGGATATGATGACCAATGACAATATTTCTAAAAAAAGCTAACATCTAGTTTCGATTGATTGTTTTCTCAGGTGAAAAGTTCACTGAAGTTCTTAGAAACAGAAGGATTTATCGAATCTGCGTGAAACTTGTAATTTTTCACCAGCCTGCACAGTCTGATGAAACAGCAGCTTCTCGTTTTCCTACTTATATGCACATTCGGATGACTATAAATATTTTGTTATATTTCACTAACTTTCCAGAATTAAATAAAAAAAAAACAAACATAATTGGAACAGAATGCGCGCAAAACCACGTGTTTAACGCTCAAATTTTGAATGTTGTTAACTTTTTTGCCCTCATTTTACTTTTTGTGAATTTGATACATTTCTCAGTGAATTTTTGAATGAAATTTCGCTCCAAGTTGCGTGAGGCACTTTCGCTATGAATTGTCCTCAGAATTCATTTGAGTTGCTTATTCATGTAACTCTATGTCAGTCTCTGACGTCCTGTACATGTGAGCATTAGTATTTTTTTCCCAAAAATGTGCCAGAATGATAATTCGACATGCAGCATTTTAAAGGAAAACTTTAACATTTTCCCAAGTTCTTCTTACCGGTTACGTCAGTTGATACATTTACAAACAATTTGAAAAGTCTGCCACTCGCCGTTGACCAAAAGCTGTCTCTCCCATTCAAACTCTCAGCTCTCCGAGTGCCCCGCGGGAAAATCAGAACGAGAGCAACCGACTTCGGAAAAGCCGATCGAACACATGGCCATCGGTGAGCTACCAACTGTTTGCCACCCATCGAATCAGCCCCTTTGCTGTTTCCAAAGTTCCACATACCTACCTACACACGAAAGAAATTGCTCCCCATTCATACCGACCTAGTGTTGTTTGAACGAGGGATGCTGGGCGATTTTGGTTGACGGCTTTTGGCCGGATGGGGCTTATTCGTTTTGTTTTTGTTGTTTTCGTTAGTGTCCGTCCTTCGCCTTGCACCTTCTTTCGCCAAAACCAAATCAACGCTAGCGATCGTGGGAGATTTTACTTCGTCATGTTGTTTTGCTTGCTGATAAGTAAATGCCTTTAATACAATGATCAATATGGGGGGAGGCTGGATGAATTTTGTTGTTTTTGGTGAGGCGCCAGTTCATTCATAATAATGCCTCCCTCCCTCCTTCCACAACTGGATGTCATTGAGGAAAATGTTCTGCCCAAACTTGTTGTCGTTGTTAGTGTTATGGTGGTTTGTTTGAAGAGCGACGTCAATTCTAAGGAACACAATCTGCTCAGCGAACGAGAATTGTTTCTTGGAACCAGGAATTGCCTTTTTGGCATTGTGTAATCGTGGATTATCTAATTTGGAGAAGCATTTTGTCTCGTGTAAATATTATGAAGATTCGTGGAACTGAAACGGCATAGTTGTTTTAGTTTTTTGGAAGTAATTTTGTTGGCACAGTTTCTTTCCAATCATTATTTTATCTAGTGGCTCCAGAGATAAAATGTATTTTTTAAGACTATACTTAATTAGGACAAATATGCTTCTGAGAATTGCTCAAAAGTTATAGTTAAACAAACGGAAAAAAATTAGGGACTCTTCAACAATAACCTGCTAATTTTAAACATACAGAAAACAGAAAACATGATTTTTCGCTCGTCCTGGAGAGTTATATCCAGCAGTAGTCACCTTCCTTTTGCAATTTCTATAATTGAAAAAGTTGATTACTTCAAATATCTGATATTGACACTGGATGAAACACTTTGCTGGAGTCTTCATATCAACAACATTATCAAAAAAATCGTCCTTGAGTGGCGTTCTTTGGGGAGTTAGGAACTTTTACCGCGCCATGTTCTTATGAAATTTTACTTTGCATTCATTCACTCTCAGTTTATGTAATACCTTTGTATCAGACGAATATTCTGATACATAGGTATTACTAGCTGACACGGTAAACTTCGTTTTACCTTTAAATTATTAAATCGTTATAAATGTTTAACTTCATCCTCGGAACCAAATTTTATATTTATGTATAAGATAAGAAGAAGAGATAATTTTGTATGGGGACCCCCCTTCCATAAAAAGTGAGATTCTTTAAACTTTTATACAAACCATCTCTGACCCGAAAACCCCTCAGATACCAAATTTCACTTTATTCCGACAGTCCGGTTATACGTGATGGTGTTACGAAGAAAATGCTTCGGTGTGTTTTGCTATACCTTCCAAAAATAAATTAAATTTAAGGAAATTATTTCAATTTTGTCGTTGGAATCATTTAATATCAAATTTAAACATAATTCGGAAGTAACCGCTTTGAAGTGATAGCTTCAACTGGAGTCTTGAATTGTACTTTAAAGATGATTCAATCTAATTTTCTGGAACTTGATAATTAGTGTTCAAAGATCTGGAGTTTAAGCTCTGTTTTTATAAGCTTCTTATCTTAAATTATGCCAAAATGTATGTTTTTACTTTTACGGATTCCTCACCCCTTCCCCCTTCCAATGCGGGAAGAGCTCACGAACTACTATCGACACATTTCAAGTTTCTAAATAACGTCACATTTCGTTCCATTTGTTTGATAAACTTTCGAGATTAAAGTGAGAGTTTCAAATTATCCGTACGCAAGCAACCGCTCTCATATTATTGCTGATCCACTCTTTTTTTCTATTTCTGCGATAGCTGATTTGGGCTCCCGTAGGGTACCACTGTAAAAAAAAATTACAGTATTCAAGAAAAAAATGAGCATTGTTCTACATAAGGATTATTTATCGACTGAAATTAAATCGGATGAACAAGCGGAAAACATTGAAAGATGTTTTATTAAAAAGTTTTCAAACAAACATGTATACCAAATATTATTATCAGATTATAAAACAAAAAATTGTGTTTGCTTGAGATTGGTCAATCAGCGGTCAAAATCACGGAAAAACCAATAATAAAAAAACCTGTTTGCGATGGGATCAATCAGCGGACAAATTCACGAAAAAAAAATGAAAACCTGTAGTTGTTTAAATAAGTTTAGAGTTCGACGACACGGTAGCGATCATTCATTGAATGTTGGATCTCGTGCTATGTTTAGCAGTCGGAGTTATCCGTCTAAAGTTTAACTGAAAAGCGGTTAGCGTGTAGAAAACCATCAGATTTTATACTGATTTGACAGATCGCACAAATTTCGCAGTTATGAGTGCGCAGTCCAATTTTTTTGCGATGCGAATGGTATGATTTCCTATAATAGATTATTCACCGTACACAACTCCTTTTTTTAACTTCTCATATACGATTTGTTACATTTTAACGACAACATAATTGAATTCGACCAGCATATAAAGTATCAAAGACGCATTTATCGTATCAAAAATCTTCGTCATGCCAAATTCGTTAATTCTCAGGCTATGGAAAAATGTGTTTTCATTAATGTAGATTGTTTTTTGTTTTGTCTGGGATTTTAACGCTCGTAATTAATTCAATCTCAATGAATACTACGAATAATAATATTTCATTCCGATGACTTCATGTTTTGTTCTCTCTTGAAAAATAATGATTTGAAGATTGATTCAAGAATTTACTTCTTAACTTTTCAATGAAATTAGTGAGTTAGAGTGATTTTTTTAACTGTGTTTACTGCTCCGGTTAGCCTACCGCACGGAAGGCTACCGTCGCGCGATTAGAAATTTTCCCAGTAACCGCAATATATGGTCTTTATTCCTAAATAAGTACCCAATAGACTAGTTCACTTTTCGCCTTTTTTGCAGATCAAAGTCGGACTCATACGGGTTGTTACTCAAGCATTTTCAAGTATTTCTGCCAAATTTGAGATCTTTTGAACTAATCTTTATTCTGCGCAATGAGTTCTGGTGAAAAAGTCAATTATTCTTAAAAATCCCCTTATGATATTTCTAGCAAGCCCCTGTTAATATAAAACGATAATTCTAGGATGCATAGACTCCAAATTTGGTAAACCACTCGAAAATGCATGAGGAACAACTAATATGAGTTCGTCTTTGATCTGCAAAAAAGCTGAAAAGTGAACTAGTCTAGTATTCAATTTATGCTAAAAAACTTGTAAGGAAGCACCTTTTCTCCTTCCGATCTGCAACTGCTGGAAAATGGTATACACTATAGGGATCCCATTCATTCATAATTAAAAATCCTGAAATATCAAAATTGGCTCCACACTGCAAGGCAGAAGGGTCTGTAACATTCATAGAAACATATCACTTATTTAAATACCTTCCCATATCAAATTTGATTCTGTTTGCTTAATAACTTTTCCAGTTATACCAACAAAATTGTATTTGGGCCCTCTCCTCACTTCCTGTGTACTCCCTGGATGAAGGATGCTGTTTCAAATAATCACAGAACCATTTCTCGTACCCAAAGTATTACCCATGTCATATTTGGTTCCATCTTATCTATATATAAAAATGAATGTTTGTCTGTCTGTCTGTTCCCTATAGACTCGAAAACTACTGAACCGATCATCGTCAAAATTGGCATCTGAGGGTTTTTGAGGCCGGGGATGGTTTCTGTAATTGTCAAAACTCCATCCGACTTAAGAGAGGGGGGGCTTCCATACAAAATATGTAGTTTTTCGAAACAAATTAAAGTCATGACATCCATTTTCTCGAGATTTTTTCTTCCTTTGGGCGGTTTGTTTTTCGTCTCCAAGGTCGAGGCGTCGCGAGCCAACGTCGCAAAAGGATAGTAACCATGGCATAGCATACTGATCAGTGGGAATATTTTGGCGCGTATTTCTCAACCAAGAATGTTTTCAATGCAAGGGGTGGCGATATGAAGCCTTGATGTGATTTTTTTTTCTACTTGATTCCTAGCTCATTTGTACAGCACATGGTTATGAATGACACCTAGATGAGACCCAGATTGACATTTTGCCGATCGAATAAAACATATGCCTACATTTTTTTTTGCCAAAATCTGAAATTGAAAAGTTATGGCATCCATTTCAAGAGATTTTCTTTTGTCTGAGGGGTTTGTTTTTCGTCTCTATGGTCAAGCACACGTCGTCGTCGCAAATGGATAGTAACTAAAGCATACTGTTACTGTTCATTGATCGCTGGAAAAATTTAACAATAAGGCGCCTGTTTCTCAACCAAGTATGTACCTATGTTTCTTATGCACGTGGGGGCGATATGCAACCTAGATGTGTTTTTTTCTTGCTTAATTTCACGTGGTAATAAATGACGCCTAGATGTGACACGGATTGGTATTTTATCAATCGAATCAAAACCAATTGAAAGATTTGCAAAAATACCTCCATATTTAGTTTGTGTTAATGTAGGGAGCATTCGACTTTTCATTCTGGGAATATTAGAACATGTTCAAACGTTCAACTTTTTCTGTTAAAAAAATAAAAAATTATGTTTTCTTCTAGAAATTGTTACTTCGGCCTAAATATACAACTGAAACGAATCTAGACATGAAAATAGGAGCTTTTTATTTTAAATAACTCTGAAAAAACCCTCGCACTTTTTGCTTACATTCAAATTCAAGTACGTACTTTACATGAAAAGTGTTTTTGTGTTACATGACTGCATAAAAGAGACTTTCCATCCGCTTCGTTTTCGAAAAGCGAGACTTTAGAACTGATATTCAAGAAATTTTTAGTATACCCTTAAAACAATATTCCCTCCTGTCAACTTACACGGGCAGGGCAAGGGCAGACGTCGAACTTTGAAGAAATTCATCTTCAAAATGATTCAATATGTTGGAAAGACCAGAAGGGGTATTCCGAATGTTGAAACTGAAGCGGATATTGAAAATTCTTAAATGTTTTTGTTAATGAAGGTCATTCTTTTTGAACAGCATTCGTTAAAAATGGAGTAATAAACATAAATTTATACTGCAGGAATACTGCAGATATATCAGTGAAATTCGACAGAACGAAAAACAGGAAAACGTATTAAATCCATTTTAAAGCCATTACTCTGGCGCATCTGAAAATAAGCTTCTCGATCAGGAGGGAAAAACTAAATTATATCAAGATGAGATATTTTGATACTAATTTTTTCCTATCTAAATTTATTATTAATCAGTACCCGTAGGATGTTAAAATATCTCAAATTATATAAAAAAATCTATGCGGTCATAGCTAAATTATATCAATTTCAGATATGCTCCTTTCAAGATTATATCTCGTTCAGATAGCATAGTTTGATATTGGGCAGAACAAAACCTATCAACATTATAACTTATCAAGATATGAGTGCTACGAGAAAATATTCTAGTGGGATGTCAATAAACCACATTATTTGCTAAAACCATGCCCCATTTTTGGATTCCATAAAATTGGACTCAATTTTATGGATCTGTTGAGCGAAACACAGTAATGTACGGTTTGGGCCGTTGACTTCGATGTCCGTGTTTCAGAAAAAGTTGTACGTATATCAAAAAAAGGAGTACTTGTACTTTGGAGTACTTAATTATAACTGAATCAGATGTAAATATCTTGGTGAGATATGTTTGAGTTATTATTTTGATATGCTCTCCTGATCGGGTTAGCATTGACACTTGCCCCAATATACGGGACAAATGTAAACTTAGAAATTTGTTTTTGCCAACATTTTTGAATATTTGACTTTCAATGAGAAAATAATAAAAACGCTGAGAACTTATTTATTGATGCAACTGATATTTTTTTAAATATTTATATTTTTTGCCGTAGTAAATTTATTTAAAAAAAGGTAATTTGCACTGTATTTAATACATAACTAATTTAATATAGTTTTCATAACCATGATAAGTGCTGTTTGGGAAAACTTCAAGCTATAATGTCTCATGTCCACGAGTTTGGAATATGGCGAAACATTTTTTTAACATAATTTTGGCGCAAAAAGGAAAGATATTCAAACTGCTTCGTAGGCGAGGATGATAAAAAAAAGCTGTTTGAAAATGATTATTAAAAATCTTTTTCATTGTTTTTTAAAATTTCTATAGCTTATTTTTTCATCTCCAAAAAATACCCCATCTAAAGCTTATCAGGAGCTGGAAGTGCTCATAATACAGAATATTAGGATTATACTAGAAAAACTGTCTCGATTCACGCTATTAATCGGTTTTAAAAATTCTATCTCCATAAAGTACAATTTGCAATAAATTCCAATATGCAAATCTTTTTCTTTCAATTAGAAATTTATGTAAACTCCAGTCAGATTAGTCAGCCTTCCTTTTTCAAGCGGTGGGGGACAAAATTGAAAAAGAAGAGCTCCCATGTAAATTTAAAATAAAGAGCTTTTCAAAGAAGGGACTATATTTCAAAAGTTTTTTTTGGGTACAGAGTACAAATTTCAGATCTTGAAGAATGAGTTTAGAGATCAAGTTTCAGTAAATAATAAAGCTTAGTTCTTTTAGAAATGGGACACTTTCATTTGCTAACAGCTCGTTAACTAGTTATTGGATATTAAAAATTTTGACAGCATTTTGTTGCCTGTAAAAAGTACTATTCGACCTATTTTTTTCAAAATTTAAAATTTACACGTTTTTGAGATATGTACGATGCAAGAGAAAAAGAAAAAAATAATTTTGCACAGT
Source organism: Uranotaenia lowii (assembly GCF_029784155.1). NCBI lineage: Eukaryota > Metazoa > Arthropoda > Insecta > Diptera > Culicidae > Uranotaenia > Uranotaenia lowii. Next base: position 235,509,123 of record NC_073692.1, on the reverse strand, counting down.
TTCCATTAAAATTCGTCATTATCAAATTGATAGCTGACAAAACCGTTTATTATTCAAAGAATTACTGAGTTTTTGTGGCGGATAAGTATGCAAACACTGTCAATAATGTCCACAAAGCTCAAATCAAGCATTGGAGTGAAGCACATGATCGGCAAAAACGGTTAAGGGTCATCAAGGAAGTCAAGTCTCATACCAGCCTTTTTAATTTTCAATAAACGAAAAACTAAGGGTAGATCGCTGAAATGTCCAAAACAATTTTCTCCGATAAGCTGAAAGTGTTGCCTAGTGATGACTCATTGAAACCCAACCTCAAACAACCATTTTTGATAGTTCCAAAGCTCTTAAGCTGTTAAACCGGTACCAAAAAAAACGATAAAAAATGTGATCAAAAATAATCAAATTTGTTCATTTCGAAACAACTGTATATTCACTGAAATGCTTCCAGTTTCTTATAAAAGAGAAGTATTGGACCGAAAAGTATCAGAAATTGAAGAAGGAAGGTGAAGCCACCTAAAATATAGATTTTACGCAGTATAAGTGTGAGAAACTGATCAATACCATGACTGAGAAAAGTGTGCGCCGGCCAATAGGAGATACCAAGAATAAAGTAGAAATTTCTTTAAAAAAAAACAGTAAATAGTTTTTTTCAAATTTTTTCATGAAAGATCATAACATTACCTTCATTTTCTTCATAGAAACTATTTCGTTCAAACGAATAGTTTTTGAGATACAGGCATTCGTAACTGTCCCATTTCTAAAAGAACTAAGCTTTATATACCATATTTGAATTGCAATTCAGAACTGCAGCTGCAGCTCTCATTTCAAAGTTGTTGGTTCTGAAGTATAAACCAAATGCTCTCTAAAATCTAAGCTTGAATGAATTTTTACAAATTACATTTATTTTCGGAAGGTGTAGCAAAGCACAACGGGTCAGCTAGTATATGTATAAAAATGGAGGCGTTTTCTTTGTAACACCATCACGTATAAACGGACGGTCGGAATGAAGTGAAATTTGGTATCCGAGGATTTTTCGGGTCAGAGATGGTTTGTATTATAGTTTCAAGAATCTCCCTTTTTCGACTTTCATAAGGACGTTTAAATAAAGGTCAATCCTTTATACGATTTATTCATTTGAAGGTAAAACGAAGTTTACCGGGTCAGCTAGTTTGTTATATGGGAGCTTCCCTCTTCCATAACTACATCCCCAATTGAAGAAGAAAGAAGTCTGAAATACGCATTCAACTTTTCTCGTACCTCTCATGCCAAATATGGTTCCATTTCCTCGATAAACTCTAAAGTTACGCGAAAAATTGTAAAGAAGCCCCCCTCTCTCCTTCCTATCACCCTACTAAAAGGAGGGAGTAGTGCTAAATATTAAAAAAAATCGTTTCTCGTACTTAAATATCCTTCCAAGCCAAATTTGGTTCCATTTGCTGGATAACTCCTCGAATAATGTGATAAATTGTATGGGAGAACACTGGAAGAACAGAGGGTTCACAAAATATCCTAGTAACATTTTTCGTAATCAAATACCTCCCCATACTAAATTTGATTCCATTTGCTTGATAAGTTTTCCTCTTATGCTGAAAATAGTAAAGGAGCCCCCTCCCCCTTCACTCTCTCTCTCTCTCTCTCTCTCTCTCTCTCTCTCTCTCTCTCTCTCTCTCTCTCTCTCTATCCACTGGAAGAACCGATTTCTCGTACCCAAATACTCTTTCAAGCCAAATTTGGTCCCATTTGATCGAATAGTTCTCAAATAATGCAATAAAATCGGTATGGAGGCACTCCTCACCCACCTACCTACCTACCTAAGGGTCCAGCGCCGATTGACCGGCGCATAGGGCTGAGATAAAAGATCTCCACTGCTGGCGATCCGGAGCCAGCGTCTTCACTTGCTGCCAGCCGAGGTTCTCGTCAACTGTGCGGATTTCAGCGGCTAGACTTCGCCGCCACGAGCTTTTGGGCCTGCCTCTTCTCCGATGCCCATCTGGATTCCAGTCAAGCGCCTCTCTGCAAATCTCGTTTTCATCTCTTCGCAGCGTGTGCCCAATCCATCTCCACTTACGTTCCCGAATCTCGATTTCTAGCGCCTTTTGATGACACCGGCGATGAAGTTCAACGTTTGAGATCCAGTTGCCAGGCCACCAAGCGCGGATGATGTTCCGCAGGCAGCGATTCACAAAAACTTGCAGTTTTCGCGTCGTCACCGCATATGTGCACCAAGTTTCACACCCGTACAGCAATACGGATTTGACGTTTGAGTTGAAGATTCGGATCTTAGTTCGTAGAGAGATCTGGCGTGACCGCCAGATGTTTCGGAGACTCGCAAACGCAAATCGGGCTTTTCTGATCCGGGTCTCGATGTCCTTCTTGGTCCCACCATCAGGCGTAATCTGGCTACCAAGATACTGAAAGCACTCCACTGTCTCAACCTTTTGTTCAGCTACCACGAAATTGGAACGATTTTCTGTATTGATTTCCATCGACTTGGTCTTTCCGACATTGATTTTGAGACCTGCTGCCTTGGAGCTTTCGGTGAGGTCGTCGAGTTTGCTCTGCATGTCTTGTTGTGTTTGGGCGAGCAAAACAATATCGTCTGCCAGGTCAAGGTCGTTCAGTTGCTCCATGGTTGAAGGATTCCACGGCAATCCTCGGTTTGGTCTACAGTCAATCGATCCAGTCAAGATCTCATCCATTACGATGAGAAAAAGCAGCGGTGACAAAATACATCCTTGTCTCACTCCAGCAGTTACCGGGATTGGATCGGACAAGACACCGTCGTGCAAGACCTTGCACGAAAATGCCTCGTACTGTGCTTCGATGAGATGGACTAGTTTCTCTGGGACCCCTCGTCGTCTAAGAGCAGCCCAGATGTTTTCGTGGTTCAGTCGGTCAAATGCTTTTTCGAAATCAACGAACACCAGCAGAAGAGAGTCCTGGAATTCGTTGATTTGTTCCAGTATTATTCGTAGCGTTGTGATGTGGTCCACACATGATCGTCCGGATCGGAATCCAGCTTGTTGCCGTCGGAGTGTAGCGTCGATTTTCTCCTGGATCCTGTTCAGGATCACTTTGCAGAGTACTTTGAGGGTTGTACAGATCAAAGTTATGCCACGCCAGTTACCGCACTCTGTTAGGTCTCCTTTCTTTGGGACCTTTACGAGGATACCCTGCATCCAGTCGGCCGGGAATGTTGCAGTATCCCAAATGTCAGCGAATAGACGGTGCAACATTTGTGCTGACAAGGCAGGGTCGGCTTTGAGCATTTCAGCAGGAATGCAATCGATTCCAGGCGCTTTGTTGGATTTCATGTCCTTGATAACCAGAAATCGTAAAGTAGTGTTCATTGTAGATTGTATAAGCATCCAGTTTAAATTGGAATTGTATAAACATCATGTTGTAGCTAAACCAAGTTATATTTTATCGTTTATGGTTTATATAGTTCATTATATACGATAACATCTTGTTAATCGTATAGAAAGATCAATACAATTGTTTTGAATCGCAGTGGAATTGTGTAAAGCTTAATATTTAATCCCACTGTACAATAAAGCAATCTTTCATGCTTGCGATCTATGATGACATATTATTTCCATGAAAGGTCGTACAGTAGTTGTGAGAACATCGTATAATGTAATTTAAACAATCTATTCGTACACGTCATTCAAAGTCGCTTATTAAGAGAAACTTAATCGGTAAATAATTGTTAATAATGCAATTCCTATGCTTAGTAGGGGGAAGTCGTCTACTACCGGACACTTAAGGTTTTTAAGCAATAACTTCGAAGATAGATTTTTGTAAATATTGGTTCCTCTACTGATTTGAAGAGTATCAATATTATGATCACTTAACTATATTAGAAAAAAAATAATTTACAACATATTCATGCGGTAAGAGAAATCATTTCATGTTAATTTTCACTCATTTCCAAAAGTGTTGTCTATGGCCGGACACTACGAATTACTTCACCAAAGTTGTCACCAATGGCACAAAAACGTAGCAAAATGGCTGAATTCACTTGCACAGGTCTTGTGAATATATGTTTTCCAAACTGAACGTTCTATGAAGCCAGTCATAAAAGTTTTTTTGACAAACCAGAATGAAACATTTGTTTCGAAAAAACAAGAAAAAAATTGTCTATTACCGGACAGCAAAATCTTAAGTTTCTCAGAGGACCAAAATAGTTTCGTTATTGAACCCTTATCTTCTGCTAACCATTTGGGGGTGCTATAGAGATGAAAAAATGAAAGTTTCAAGTTAAAAACATCTATCATTTTGAATATTTTCTTGTCCGGTCATAGACAACAATTTGGTATCCGGTTTTGTGATAAACGATTCCAGATAACCAGAAATCGTAAAGAAGTGTTCATTGTAGATTGTATAAGCATCCAGTTTAGATTGGAATTGTATGATTATCATGTTGTAACTAAACCAAGTTATATTTTATCGTTTATGGTTTGTATAGTTCATTATATACGTTAACATTTTGTTAATCGTATAGAAAGATCAATAAAGTTGTTTTGAATCGCAGTAGAATTGTGTTAAGCTCAATATGCATACTTCTTTTATCCCCACTGGAAGAGGGAAGGGGTCTGACTTTATCATAGAATCATTTTTCGTATTGCAATACCTTCCCTTGCCAAATTTGGTTCCATTAGCTTCATTAATTCCCAAGTTATGTAAAAAATTGTAAGCTAGCACCCCCGCCTTTCCCCCCTTACTAAAGCTTAGTTCTTTTAGAAAAGGGACACTTTCTTTTGCTAATGGCTCATTTGCTGAAAATCGGACATTTAAAACTTTGACAGCATTTAGCTGCCTGTGAAATGTACTATCCGACCTATTTTTTCAAAATTTAAAATTTACGCGTTTTCAAGATATTCATGATGCATGATAAAAAGAAAAAAAAATATTTTGCACAATTTCCTTCAAAATCCATCATTATCATATTGATAGCTGACAAAACCGTTGATTTTTCAAAGAATTAGTGAGTGTGAGTGGTGGAAAAGTACGCACACACTGTCAAAAATGTCCACAAAGCTCAAATCAAGCATTGGAGTGAAACACATGATCGGTAACTACGGTTAAGGGTCATCAGAGAAGTCAAATCTCATTTCAGAATTTCTTTTTTCTAAATAGGCGAAAAACTCAGTTTAGATCGCTGAAATGTCCAACAAACAATTTTTACTCCGATAAGCTGGAAGTGTTGCCGAGTTATGAGTCATTTCAACTTATCCTTAAACAACAAAATTTTGCTAGTTCCAGAGCTCGTATGCTATATAGTCGTTAGCGAGGCTATGGGAGAGATGATTTCTGATGGACGATAAACCTTATGAAAACCCCTATTTCAAACTAATTTCAGCGATTGAATCCTACAACATGTCTGCTCGTGGCAAGGTCACTAGCATATTGAAGTATGTATTTGCTGGTTGTTTTGTATAAAATAAAACTGATTTGCCAAGATTCTGCACCTGTGAAAAAAAACAACAATTTTCAAAACAAAAACTTTGGTTTTCGCTGTTTTTAAAAGCCTAAAAAGAGTAATTTTGTATGTACTCTTCGCAACCTACGATCTACACTAACCGATTATACTTTAAGTTCAATCTTATGATGGTTTTACTTCACTTCGTTATTGTCAGATTTTGCCAACAGAAATTCGATTAGAAACGCTTTAAACTGACTCATAAATAATCGAGTGTTGTTAATTTCGAAAAAGCTGTATCCACTCAATTGCCTTCAGTTTCTTTTAAAAGAGAAGTATTGTACCGAAAAGTAGCAGAAATTTAAGGAGGAGGATGCAGTAACATAAAATACAGATAAGACGAAGTATAAGTTAAAAAAACGGAAAAACTGATCCTTCATAGAAAGTATTTCGATCAAACGAATGGTTTTTTAATCACACGCATTCGTAACTGTCCCATTTCTAAATGCACTAAGCTTTATAGGTGGAGAATGGGGATACTTGATCCCTTTTTCTTATTTTCATAATTTTTTTTTGGAAAAATTAGCAACTTGCTGTCTTTTGCTTTTTCTGGAAGCGTGTAATTTCAAATTTATTTGCTCCAAAAGTTAGTTAGAACGAAGAAGCATTTCCATGAAACGAAAAAAATGTGATATTTTTTAAGTTAAAGGAGACTTGAAACAAGAGACAAAAAACTAGCAAAATCCAAAGATAAAAGGTCCGTTGGGCGTTGACTATTTTTTGCCATATTAGTTCTCATTTCACAGTTTGTGAGTATCAGGCAAAGAGAATTTTAAAAATTTGTTTACTATCCTGAAGTAATTGCATATTTTAAGGCGCAATTTTCTAGTTTTTAGATAAATACATTATTTTGAGTCCTTTTTAACAGATTATTACTGGATAAACATAAGTTATTGTTATATCAATCTAGGGATCAATAAAACTCATAACATACATTTTGGAAAACTGTTTCTTAAAAAAAGAGAGTTTACTATTGCTTTAAAAATATGTCATTTTGAAGATCATGTTATACTCTAACGATTGACATATTGGAATAATTATTTTTATTATAATTTTTTCATGGTGAAAACATTTATAAGTGATAAAAAACGATCTCTAAATCACATTTTGTTAAATTTTTCAAACTAAGTCCAATATCTCGAAAAATAACATTTTTCAATTTTGTTGAGATAACAAGATTGTTGTTTTGTTTTATTTGGCACATTTTTCTAGAACATTTGATAGGTATTTGTAAGACATTCCGGTTTCGAGATATAAGATATACCGAAGGAATCAAGTATCCCCAGAGATCAAGAATCCTCATTCTCCCCTAAATATAGATTTTTGTACTCTGTAATTAAAGTTTGAAACGTGAAGATATTTCTTGTTTCAACCACACCATGTATAAAATCTTATGAAACTGGTGACTTGAACACGTGGTCAGGAACTGAGTAACTCTTCAAAAAGCGCGCCAAAAATTTTCTCCTCGTTAACCAAAAATCTCACTTCATGGCTTGATTTTCATTTCTTCCGAATGGAACATGACGTTAAGTAAATATAGGCCTACCAAAGGTTACCCTCAAGAATTCCAACAGCGCCATATCCCATCACTGGGACCCGGCACGGCACACCGGCAGATTGCAACCGGCGCGTCGTCGTCTGTTTGTTTGGTTCTCCTCCGTCGTTGTCATCTCGTGCGAGAGCGACATCGTCGTTGTCGTGTCGGGCGTGAGATACCCAAATCCGAATCGCATCGCAACCCAAACCACCCACCGATTCGGATGGAAAAACGTGCGCGCTACAGTGGCACCCTTTCTAGCTCGATTCTTCGTTCGGTTCGGTTTGTTGGACCACTACTGGTACTGACTCTAGTTAGGGGGACTAAAATTCGCCAACCGATTTCTGCACACACAGAGTTCAGTTTTAGTGCGGTTCAGTCAGTTGTGTTCGACCATTCAACCAGAACGGAACGGTTTCTTGAAAGCTCTTCTCGTCGGCTTACCGGATTTTCCTCTCTTTTAGATCCATTAGTGCAGATCCAGCTAGGTTGTTGCTAGTAGTGGTTGTTTCTTTAGTAGTTGCTGGGTCCCTTCTAGTGTCCCCCTACTTCTGGTAGTCCCTTCAACCGCAACTGGTATTGTTTTGTGGTTTGGGACAGTTCGGTCGTGTCCCTTCTTCAGATTGTAGTGGACTCTTTAAACTGATTGATCCTTGATGGAGGGAACATCCTAGTGAATCCTGGCGAAGTGTTGTGCTTTTGAAACTCGTAACGACGAGATCCTGCCTTTATTTTGAAGAGGTGGGATTGTTAACTTAGTTTGGGGGATGTGTGAATTCGTTGCCGCGACTTAGATTGCTCTAGTCGTGATCAGCCGATTCAGGGTGTTTTCGGGCTGGCGGGCTCACGTATGTGCGAAGTGATTTGTCTGTGCAGAAAGTGAAAAGTTTTACGACTGACCATTCACGTATAGAGTATAGCGTTGAATTTAGTGTAGTGCACACACACTGGAGGGAGTACACAGAAAACTGGTTTTCTCCACGGGGTACTTGCTCGGAGTTGAGAGTTGAACCTCGAGAACTTTTCGAGGTCTGTACCGGTTGATCGGTCAGTGGTCAGTAGATCAGCAATGCGCTGGCTGGTGTGTTTGAGGTGTTTTAACAAGACTGTAAAAGTTTAATATGGATCAAATTAAAGTTCATTAAAAATTAACAGCCTGAGGTCTGTGGTTACACGAAAAAGCTGCCCTGTGCTGACTGAAACGCGACTTTAGTTCACATGTGGCAGCCTGTGACGGGTGTAGTTCATGATCAAGTCCACCAGGTATAGGAGCCGATCGCCGAGAGCCTTACACGTTTTCGATCCCAGCCATCAGACGCTGGCGACGGACGTAGGAACTTTTTAAGAGTTGACGCGTCGTGATATCGGCATCAATCGGCGGCGAAGTCGCGCAAGGAAATTCATCAACGTTGTGCGCTTGGCCAGTCAAAGTGAATTTGGTACCTCCATGGGCGCACAATATTATGCAATCTCTGCCGGCCTCCTGTCTACCGTTCTCTTTCGATCTCTCCGTGGCCAAGTAATGCCGCCGTTTTTTTCTCCTTTCGTGTGCAGAAATCCGCGCGCGCTTAGGCCAGAGCAAGTTTCATTCATTCATGATGTGTGTTAGCAATTACTGTTACTGTTGTTGTTGTTGTTGTTGTCGCCATCGTCAGTAAGAAGAGAAAACAAACTTTTCGCGTCTGGAGTGGAGTTCGGCTAATTTGGCTCGACTCAGGCTTATGCTACGTGAGCTGGGAGGCGAGTGCTCCAATAAGAGGAGGTACCGAGCGTTGATGTTGTGAATAATTTGTGAATTTATTAACGACAAGCATAAGCGGTCCAGCGAGCGACTAAGTGAAAGCGAAAATAAAGAATGGCAAAATAGTTATTCATATCTACATACAAGGAGGGGTTGCAAAAAATGCTCCAGTAAAAAAAATGTCACTGCAAATGAAGCATAAAATTGTGCAGGAAGAGTGTTTTATCACCTTGTCTGCAACAGCTCGGAAATGAAAACGAGCACCGTGCAAGAGTAATGTAAAAGTTCCATGTGCATTGGAGATGAAAATTACAACTGCTGCTAAAAGTGCCATTTACTCACTTTTCTACCACCCATGAAAACCGAAGCTGCCATTCGAAGTGTTCCACTAATCACCTGTTAAACAGTTTCCCATTCAACGCGAAAAAAATTACGCTCATACGTGCTACCGTGCTCCATAATCCAAGAAAAAAAAAAAAAGAATGTTTTACAAACCGTAACTTAATTAAAACTCCAGAAAGTTACGGTCCCAGTGAAAAGGCAAGATAAATCACCATTAGCAGGTGAAATTAGTGAGTTAGTGCCAAACAGATGGTGTTTTTTGGATGTTGCGAGCTGCGAAAAAAGAAATCCAAAACCAAATCAAATCCAAAATAGAGAAGCCGCCGCTGCTCTGATTCGGTTCCTCAAATGTCTGGGTTTTCTAGCCAGTTGTTTTGGTTCTTTGAAGCTTAAGATTCAGTCGGTGGGTTAAATCGTCGTACAAAATCGACTGGGTGTAGTGTGTGGTGATGCACAATTTCGTTAGAATGCTTGGGGGTTAGGTCAAAAAAGTAATGGGAAAAAACAAACTACCGATGGAGCGTTATAATGATGATAATAATAACAACAAAACCAAGAAGCGGCAAACTCAGCAGAAGAAGCAAGCAGTCAAGTGTCTAAAACCTTTTGGGGTGTAAAATTGATGAGAAGCTGTCTTGTTTGCGGCGTTTGTTTGGGTGGCCAGTTTGGTTCCAGTGGGTTGGCGATTCGTCTGACTTTGGAAAGTAAGTTGTGTTTATTCTTGATGAACGCATTCCTTTTTTTGTTTCGTTTGCCTTTTAGTCTACGAGTTATGGAGATTGCATTTATAATTAATTTAAATGAGATAGGACCGAAAAGCTAATTTGTAGAAGAATGGAGATCAGTTTCGTATTACATTATTAGATTAAGTATTAAATCAATAGACTGATTACTTTTGCGTTACACAATTTATCTCAGCTTCAATCCTGAACTTTGAGCAAATACTGAGTTTGGCTTCATTTCTTTTGGAACCACTGTACTTTTACTATGCATACAGCCATTTTTTTTAAAATTAAATACTCAAATTGGTTCATGAGTCGTGGGCGAATTAGTAATGTGCTTGAAGAACAAGTCCCTAAATATAAGGACATTTAGAGATATTCGTTATTGTTCTGAGGAAACATATATCACATAACGAAGTAACATTTTAATAACATATACGAAACTAACGAGTAAAAAATATTTTAATTTTTAAGTTGCTGGAAGTTTTCATTTTGTTAAAGAAATTTAGATTTTTTTTGTAGAGAAATGAATCCAACTTAGATGAAAATTCAGGAAATAGATAAGAGAAAATCGATGTTGAAAAACATGCGAAAAAACCCGTGCAGGATATGAGAAGGCAATGCAAATCTTGCCGTGCCTAAAAATGTCCAAACTTGATTCCAACTACCGTAAGATGAAATGATGGGAATAGAAATAGACCAAGAAAAATGATTATGATCACATGGGAGAACTATTCCCTTCATTCCGATAGACAGAGACAATCAACCAGTATAATATTCATACGCCAGGTTGGTCTCCTGTAGTAGAATGTTAATACATGGGCCCCGGAGAGGCGCAAGATGTGGGTTCAAGTCTGACCGGGAGACAAGGCGAATTTTTTTCGCATGTTTTTCAACATCGATTTTCTCTTATCTATTTCCTGAATTTTCATCTAAGTTGGATTTATTTCTCTACAAAAAAAGTTTCGCTGACTGAATGTTTGAGTCAAGACCCATCTCTGGGTCGCAATTTAAAAATAGAAATTTAGAATTTTCTTCTCTTTTAACATATTCAATATTCACAGTGTATCAGGGCCGTAGGAAGAACCGGCTCATGGGGGGTGAATTTGGTGACTGATTTTTACCTATTATTTTTGTCCAAACAATGCACGAATACAACAAAATTAAAACAAATTGTTTTTGTAACCATATGATTATTCATTTTAAGTACATTTACATTAAAAGTTGTTGTATTAAATCGTAACTTAAGAGAACTGGTCCTTATCCTAAAACGTGATCAAAATTCGCTTTCATCTATGGTTAAAACCTTCAAATTAGTTCAAGAGTCTGGTAGATCAAACTTAGTTGATTTGAGCATAAAATAAGCTTTTTTAGGAGAAACTTTCATTTCCTGAAAAAAAAAACTTATTCTTTACTCCTAACAAACAATCTTAATCGTTTAAACTATTTTGAATTTTTTTTGGTTTCTGAAACATAAAATGTTGAATTTTAGTGTCCTCAATATGTTAATAATGTTAAACAATACATCGGGAAAATATAGAATTTTGTGAAGATTTTTTAGGTGAAGATGTTTCTTTAACAGTAAATATTTTTCATAAAGAATCAATTCCTTAGTGAAAATCCTGTGGATAATTTTGTAAATAAAATTTGGGTTTATCGGATAAAACAAAAAAACTCGAATTCTACCTTCCAAAAATTGTGATTTTCAGCTGCATTGTGTTTGCAAACTAATTTTGATTAATAATTTGAAATCTGGAAATTGATTTGACAAGCAATCTTAACACATTGAGGACTGTGAAGAAATCTATGATGAGAAACACCGAAATCCGATATTGTATATCTCAAATACCCCTGGACTAAATTTTACAAATTTAGCATTTTTGAGTTCGGCAAATGTTGTGTTCAATTTTGTTGAATAAAGGTTAACAATTAAATTCAGTCCAAAAGTTCAAGTCCAAAATTTAATTAATCATTAATTTTCAGTGATTTAATAATTCACTCTTATCGGTTGAAGTTATGTTCCTTTAGTAAGAAAATTTCGAGAAAATGAAAATGAACATTTGTTCCCTTGAGGAACAAATTTGATGACATATGATGAAAATGCTTCTTATCAAATTATACTTGCTTTTATTAAATTTCTATTTATTTCGTGTAACTTTCTGATATTTTTTTATACTAATGGTGATGAAACTCCTTAGAAATTTGAATAAAACATGTAAATTAAAAGAGATAAGATAAGACTATTAGGAAAGAATTGTTTTCAATAAAATCGTCATACCATTTTTAAACTAATTTTGGAATACAATTGATAACTCAAGATGCCTATGTTTTTATGATTGATTTGGTATAATTTTGACGTCCAGACTCGAATCTTTTGTCAGATTTTGTCTATCATGTCTATATTTGGTGATATAGAGTTTATAAGTTAAAAAATGAATCAGTTTTGGGTGAAATAAATCATTGATAACTGATGAACTAACAAATCTATTGAAAATTGTTTATTATTCTTTTTTCAGAAATAACATTTTGATGATAATGATGATAATGTTGAAAAATTTAGAAAACCTCAATTCATTTTTTTTTTAATTTGGAAAAGCAAGTATGTATGACATTATTGAAGAAAGTTATAATTTTTTTTAATTTCATTTAATCAAATTTGTTGAAGTTTGAAAAATGAATTGATTTTTGCTTTTAAAAATACATATCTGAAATTCAATTTGGTAAACACTTCTTAAAAAATTCGTCAAAAATCTATTATTTATCTGTATAGGGAAATGAAATCAAATCAAAAACTTTATTTTTCGAAGAAGCGAAAATCGATCTTGAAGAAAGTTGTAAAAACCTAAATTTTTTAATATTTAAAGTTATGTTAGAAAAGTGCAGAATTCTCTTAAATAATTTTGACCAATTTTTAAAAGTTTTAGACACCAAAATTAAATAAAATCAGCTGTTCAATACTCACCCCAGAAAAAAATATATGTTTATGGCTTTGTGTAATTTATAAAAACCTTTTTGAATGTGGAGTTCAGCTTTAAGAAGAACAAGAAACACAAAATGAAAATGAGGCTTAAATTTGATGTCTTGAAAAATATTTCATAGCAACATAAAATTTGTATAGATTAAACGTTTTTTTATTATCAAAGTTATTTGTAATAAAGTAATAAAAAAGAACTCAATTAGATAAACTTCCAAAAAAAAAATTAATACGAAGCAAGGTTTTTGTATATCAAGATTTGAGTTTCATTACAAAAGGTTTATTAAATTTTAAAAAGAAATTGACAACTAAAACTCGTTTCAATCTCTGAACGTTGTAGAGTGTCGTAGAATGAATTGTCCTAGTCTCAGAGTGTTATATGAATAAATACCGCCGGAGGCGAGCCAATTTTCTGACACCTTTTTAACACTTATTTAAAACCCCTTTTGTCATGGAAAATTTCGCGTTACGATTTTTTTTAGGAAAAAATCTCCTGGGGGGTGGGGTTAAACCCCTAACCCCCCCCCCCCCCGTTTGCACGGCCTTGCCCCCCCTACTTTTATTCGAATAAATGTTAGTATGTAATGGTATTTAACTCCAGGGCAAAGAAGTCATGAGAATTGAAGTTATATTTTAATGTCTTTCAGCCCAAGTTGAAAGCCAAATTGTTCTGGGATCATCTTAAAAGTTAATTTTCTTCTGTTTTACACTATTTTCAACGATCCTATATGTGATGCTGGGCACTGTTTCCTACATGTCCTGATCGACCTCACGATTAGTGGACCCACAGAATATTTTGCTAAAGCGTGTGACGATTAGGAGCTGTTGAATTCAATTGTGCTTCTTTTTTCACTGGAATCATGCTGAAAGAATCCTTTTTCGTATATCAAACTTGCGGACATGACACATCACAATTTAGAATGGTTCCGAACAACATTTGTTATGGTATGAAATTTGACGATCTTTTAATGCTTTGAGTTACCATTTTTTGATTTTTTAGAGCAACAACAAGAATATTGAAATAAGGTTTGCTTTAACGTAATGAATCAAGGAATGTTTTGATCCTGAAAGGAAAGAAAGTGTAGATTGCTAAATATTTGGATCACAACAATTTTTCACATTTGTGCCCTTTACCTTCATGTCCCTATTCATCCCATTTTAGTATGTATTGTGTTCTAATCTTACCTGTTACGACCTATTTTTTAAAAAGAACTACGAAAAATGATGCATTGGGGGAAAAACGTGTTTGAAATAGTTTTGACTGAAACCATGAAAGTTGATTGAAGTTGCTGGTTTTAGCCACTTAATCATACAATAAGGTTTTTTATTGATACAAACATTCAACAAAACAACAAATTTCACATTTTCTTTCGAGGTGCAAAGAATTTAACAACTTATTTTGAATAATTTAAGAGTGCTGATTGCATATCTGCAATTAGTTTTTTTTTCTAGTAGCTCTTGTTTTCGAGCTATTTTCATAAATAAAGTTGTCGTGAACTAAGCCAGCTTCGTTATCCTGCGCGGTGCTTGTACTCCTTCTCGCCCTTCGAAGAGAATCCATTTTAGATTTTTCTTACCGCGAACTTCACTGTTCAACAATAACCAACAGAATGACTCGGTCTCTTGAGCTTCGTACATCAGTCTATCTCGTGTCTCCTTTTTTTCTCTCACTCTCTCTTTCTCGCTGGAGAAGTCGAAGGGATTTAACCGTTGGCAATTTGCCATTCGAGATTTTCGCTATAGGCGATTTCACCGTGACTCAAAAAACATGGCTTTTTTTTCTACACTAAACCAAATACTACTCGTTTTTTTTTCATGTATGCATACTTATTAAATATATCGTTATCAGATCTGATTTAAATTATTATTATTTGTTATTTTTTTCTAAGTTTATATTTTTCTTAATAATTTCATTCGAATTATGAGTTATTTTTCTGTACTAGGCTTATTCACTACAAAAGTAAAATTCATTTTATAAATTTGTGCACTTTTTTGCAAAAAATAAAACATTACAAATATTAAAAAAATAAGGATTTTAATTTGATTTTAATTTAATTTTCGGATGAATTTTCAAACTTTTTTTGTGATACCAACCATTATTTTCTGCACAGTACTGCTGGTAACCTCATTCGCCATCTTGTTCCACCACTTTTCAATTTGAGCGGGTTTTTTCATGGTTCTGCCATGCCAAAATGCATCCGTTATACTTGGTCAACACTTTCTCGTACAGCTACGTGAGTGTGCAGAATTTTCTCTTGCCTTTCGCGTTCCATCGTCGATAACTTTTGACTGACTGCTTCAATCTTGATGAAATTTTCACCACTAAGTAAACAAACCATCCGGATCAAAACACTGTCAATAGATTCGCGATGTGACAGCTAGGGGCGCTGCAGTAAATGAAAAGATGCGACCAGATTCTATGTGAAACAGATTTATTTTTTATTGCAATTTTATCTATAGAAAATTAAAAAAAAATAAAGTTATTTTTTAAAGCGTTGTATCTCTGAAATGAAAATATCTAGGCAAAATCGGAATCCTTTATTGAATGGAGTATAATAAAAAGATTCAAATAAAGTTTTTGTTTTTAATTTAAGTTTGTTTGTTCACCAGGTATGAATGATTGATATTATTAAAAAAAGGACCCTTTTTAAAATTTCCACTGGTAATTATTAACAAAAACTAGAGGTGATAGAAAAAATCTGACAAATGATTCAAATCCAGGACTCCAAAAAATCAGTTATTTTAACATTTGTACTAAAAATTCTGTTCCCTAGTGTAATTAAACCGTACCGGTTTGTAGAAAAATGTAAAAAAATGCGAATTCCAAGTCAATGTTTTGTGTAACCCAAACCAAAGTTGCCGAAATCACAGAAAAATCTGTAATTGCACAGAATTTTGAGCAAATTTTCATCACAGAATCTGTTTGACAGAACACAGAATTTTGGGAATATTCACAGATTTTTATAATTTTGTACGTGTTTCTAAAATGTTAATTTTTGATGCCAATATAAAGTTTGGATTTTTAAGTTCAGATTGGAAAAATATTATAAGATTAGTAAGGTGATTGATTTTGCTCATATAAAATGTTAAAAAGACCCAATTATTCATGAATTTTCAATTAAACTTTTGGAAATAGCGTCACAGAAAACCATCACAGAATTTCTGGGTAAAATCACAGAAAGTCAGAATTTATATTCGTCAAAATATTTATCGGCAACCTTGAACCAAAAATTAAGTCACATTACGACTTGAACTGTACCATTGTAAGTTCTCATTTAGCTAAGTCAAGGGTACGCAAGGGAATTGACAATATTTTCTCACTTGGACCTTATTCTGGAATTCTTGGATTTCTTTCTGTCTAATGCAATTTAGTCTGCACCGACTGTGTATTTTTTTAATAAAAACAAACAGCATAGATAAGGTATAAAAAATAAGGAGTATTTAAAATATTTTTCAATAACCTACATTTTCTTTTTTTCAACTTTATTCGCATCGTTTCTAGAAATGTCTTCCTATTGACTAGTGTTCCATAGAACATTTGAAGGTGTTTTAATGAATTCGCATACCTTTCTCTTCTCTTAGTAGGCTTTAGCAGCCTTACAAAGCTTTTTGTAGTGTTTTCAAGCCAGCATTTTTTAAGGACAATCAATAAATTAGAAAAAAAAAATCTTTGTAAGTAAAATTTAATATTAGTTTCTTATTTATACGTTTTAACCTGAAAGGTCATGAAAAAAATATCAACCGTGAGAGAAATGGCAACTGGTTAAAGTTGAAAGAGAGTGCGCTGCTTTACGCGATTTACGCGAAGGTTTGTAAATTTGTGTGAAGTAAGTGAATGTATGTATTCATATATGTAGATAATCCACCATGAGTGCACGGATTCACCGGAGTTTCACCAACGTATGCGCTTAGTGTAAGCATGCCATATTGCCCAGTTTTATCCGGGTTTACCTAGATATTTAATACAAAATTAAGGAAAAGTCCGGTCCGGCCCAGTTGCCCAAGATTCATTAAAAAAAAAACCGGATTTGGCCCAGATTTTCCCGGATTTATACGCCTTATTTTCCAAATTGAACAAAAAAAAAACAAAATGGGATGTAATTTTTTTTAAATATTTGCGCGGAAAACAAAATTTTTTGAGCCAGTTTTATAACAATTATCATGAAATTTTAATCATAATCTTAAAATACAAATTAAAATTTGCCGAAAAGTTTTGACGAAAAAAATTTTCTTTTCAAGTTTTTTCTAGATTTTTGTTGAGTAAATCCTAGGTAATGAAAAAATTGGTCGAGTGTTGCCCGGATTTTTGGTTGCAATTTTGAAAACAAATGCCGGATTTTACTAAAATAGCCTGGATTTGTCCGTCTCGGATACGTGCTGAAAAAATTCTGGAAACCTTAGCTTAGTTGCATTCTTTAGTTGACGAATCTGCAATGCAAAAAACCACATAACTGACACCATGGCTTCACTCGAACTGGATTTAATCCATGACGTTTAGGTGTCAATAATTTACGACAGCGTTTTCAAATAAAAACTCCAATAATATCGTTTTTCAAGTCAAATCTTAACTTTTTTTTTGATTAAGTCGTACCACTTTTTAAAACTCATCATTTTTATCATTTTTTTAAACTTATTTTTTATCTTACGCTCAAGAATGCACCATATATTTTTGGAAATATGGAAACATAGAATAAATCAAAAAAGCAATCTAACTATTTTCAGTTCTATGCTGATTGCTTATACTCCAGAAAACTAAGAATATTAAAATAACAGTGAGTGAAATGCAGCAAAAATATAAAAGGTGCTAGCAAACTTTTGAAAGAAGAAAATTAAATCGGAAAAAGAGAAAAAGAAGCATGAAAATGGAAGTTCTTCTAGGCAGCCTCAAAATTCATACAGCTTTGTAATTTATATCCCTTTCACTTAACTAGCGCATATTTAAAAATCACATTCTTCTCAAATATGTGTTAAAATATAGCGCATGAAAAATAATTATCAAGATTTTAAATAAAAAGGGTGAGATTTGGAATATGAAACCAAAATTGTACTGATAATCAATATTCAGTTGCGACTTATGTGTAAATTTATGGGAAGTGAGTGAAATAAAAAAAAACTTATAGTCATCCGAAATAGCATACGATTGGAAAAAACGAAAAGCTACAGTTTTATCACCCAGCAAACAGAAAATCGTATCAGAAATGATAACTTAAGTCGTTTACAATGGTGTTGTGAATCGCAATTCTAACTGCATAGTTGAAAGATCGTATAAAATGTCGTCTTAAGTTAGTTTAAATTGGATATGGATATGGATATGGAAAGTCCGCCATATTTCAAAATTTTGAAATGATTTTGATACCGTGTGGGCTTTAAGTGAAAAAAATCATTGTCATGTTATTTCTGCAACCAGAAGTGCATCCAAATGGCTAAAAATCAGATGGGAATAGAGTCATATTGACCAATGAGAGAACTGGAAAATATTTTCGCTGGCAACGATTTGACGGTTATGAAAGCAAAATCTTGCGCTCTTGTACATTC
Source organism: Uranotaenia lowii (assembly GCF_029784155.1). Lineage (NCBI taxonomy): Eukaryota > Metazoa > Arthropoda > Insecta > Diptera > Culicidae > Uranotaenia > Uranotaenia lowii. The sequence continues at coordinate 235,490,793 of NC_073692.1, read as the reverse complement.
TTCTGATAGGTACAAATAAGGTGTCGGATAATGTGCAATCACTGTAATTTTCGTTGCTAACGCACATCATAACGTAATGAACGTACATCATAAGAATATAACTACAAAAATGTTTGCTGGGCAGACTTTACAAAAGTTTAGCATAGAGTAGCATAAGCAGATAACACACGTCTCAATGCAAAAAACTCAACGCATTTTAAAAGCTCAGTGAATATTCAAAAATTTCATGCAAAATTTTTTAAGTTAAATTTTAAAAGTTTACAAACGATGCTGTTCTAAAATACTAAGGGTAGTTGCTATATAAATTTGACAGTGAAGTGACAATGTTAAACAAATCGAAGGGCATATTTACTCTTAATGACAATACATTTAAAGAGCATATTACATCTAAACAAAATACAAAACACCATTTCCACCTCCGGTAGCTTAACCCCATAAGTCCCCATGACCTTCGACTGGATTCACAATCGGATAATTTCATTTATTTGATCCATTTCCCGCAAATCGCCGATGCCGCAAAGCAACAGAGTGTAATTCAATTTATGGCGTTCCACAATCCACAACGCACACAGAGACCGCCCCGGCGAATGAATTGGTGGCAAATCGGTGCGCGGTTTAAAGCCAGATTTCATGGGAATCCATCAAAGCTGCTGAAAAAAAAAAATCAAACCATCATCCGCGGCTCCTTTCCACTTTTGACGGAAGCAGCTTCACAACGATCGACCCAGGCAGACGGGTTGAGCGGAAATCAAATTACTATAATCTTAACGCCACGCGCGTCTGGCTCTTTGGATTTCATAAGGAAAATATTTTGTTTTTGTTTGCCGCTAAAGCGATTGGAAATGGGACCGCCTCTTTTTATGAGATGAAATGAAAAACAAGCTTATGATTTGGCCCTATACCTTTCTACTTTAAGAATGAGTTGGAATCATACAGTTTGTTTACTTTTAAGTACATTTTTTAAAAACAGCTACAGAGATTAAATTACTTTTCGATTTTTTTTTATAAATGCTAAACATCTTAAAAGTCTGAATAGCCCTCGTTAAGTGTTTTACTTTTCAAAATATTAAACCTCAACAATGCTGAATACAATTTCTGGGCTTGTCTCGCATTCGAGAGTGAATTACTGTTAGGGAAGTTGGGCTGGTTTAAACTTTTTCATTCATCGTCTGACGATATAAATTCTGCGGCGGCATGTTTTATCTCGTTTCTTCCCAGCTTCCGGAGCCAAACCAAACGAAGCGAACATTTACATCATCCCATTACTCACATGGTTGGAGAATCCCACGAACCGATTATGGCGAAAGAAATCAACAAACAGAAACCACCAGCCATGAATGAAGCTGCATGGTTTGGCTGGAAAACGAGTTGAAGCCATTGCGATTCGTTGGACTTGACCTCTGGCACTGAAAGGTGGATGGGGGCATGATTTAGAGTACATAGTAAATTTTCCGGACTGGGACGGATCGATTTTTCACAATTCTTTGCTTTGGTCCGGCAACGAAAAAAGAAAAAAAAAACGGACGCCAAAACGCATTGAGCAGCCAGCCAGGGGACAGAAGAATGCATTTGCTCCGGCTGCTGGCGCTGAACAAACTGGCGCCTGTCTGTGCTCATCCGGCGGAAATATTTCTACTATTTTGCTTTCGGTAGTTTTTTCTGTATCTCCTGGTGTCGACCGATTTTGAACGCTTAGCACCTGTCATTCATGGGGGTTGAAACTTTGTCTTCAGACAAAGGATCTTTAAAAGCTCGTTGACGAAAGATCAATAAACAAATTAATAAATCTTAAATTCAAGATTACGCCCAAGAAAAAAATATAAAAAAAGTTCCAATTCCAATGTCAAAGAGACACATCCACGAAATTTGAAATGAAATTTTGCCTGTAAAAACCTTTTTCGAATACCTTTCACCTTATTATCCGAGTTGTACCTTCTCGATGCGACATCTCAGTAAAGGATGCCTCACTAGACTGAGTCGATTTGGGGTCATTTTTGAATTTTTCAAACCTCGGGATTTAAAAAGCTTCGTTTTGGTTCTTAACTTATCCATGATTTTTTGTTGAATTTTTAAGTAACGTTTACATGAGTTGATATAAACTTTTAGATTTTATGAGAAAATTGATTATTTTGTACTGAAAAATCAACACAATTGTTGTTTCTTCTGTGGAACCAAGCCTGCTAATGGGTTTCGTGCCAATTTTTTAAATCATTAAAGCTGTTTAACAGGGGTACGTCTTTTGACATTGAATAACAATAAATTTATTTGACATCACTGATGGGTGTCTAGCGAGTTATTATATGTCTATTTTTTATGCAATACTTCGCGAGCACCAGCAGTGATGTCAATTAAATTTATTGTTTTTCAATGCCAAAAGACAAACTCCTTTTAAACAGGTAATAAAATATTTTTTTGTTTTATATGATACGAAGTTATGGTCTTTGACAAAGTTGTTCAGCGGAATATTTATAGGAATTTAAAAATAGGCACATAAACCATAAGAAGGCTTGGTTTAACAGACGAAACAAAAATAATGATGATATTTCAGTACAAAATATTCAATTTTTTGGTGATAAAATTTTCGATATACCATTTTTGCTTTGTAAATGAATAAAGAATAGTAAAAAAAAAAGATATGTTTTTCGGGTTAAAGTTTTTTTTTATTAAAGGGCGAACACGAAATTACTGCGACACATTCAACAGGGCATAACTTTTTTACCATAAGGTTAAAATTAACCAAATTTTGCACACTTTCTCATTGATGTGTATAGTTTACTTGCTGTCAAACTTGAAGTCGTGTTTTTCAATTCAACGAAAATGGAGGTGAACCAATGCGAGTTCTGCACACAAAATACATAATTGTGATCACCCTACATACCTACCTTAGGGTCCGGCGCCGATTGACCGACGCATAGGACTGAGATAAAAGATCTCCACTGCTGGCGATCCGGAGCCAGCGTCCTCACTTTCTGCCAGCCAAGGTTCTCGTCAACTGTGCGGATTTCAGCGGCTAAAAGGATACGTCTCCACGAGCTTCTGGGCCTGCTTCTTCTGCGTCGCCCATTTGGATTCCAGTCAAGCGCCTCTCTGCAAATCTCGTGTTCATCTCTTCGCAGCGTGTGCCCAATCCATCTCCACTTACGTTTCCGAATCTCAATATCTAGCGCCGTTTGATGACACCGGCGATGAAGTTCCACGTATGAGATCCAATTGTCATGCCACCAAGCGCGGATGATGTTCCGTAGGCAGTGATACACAAAAACTAGCAGTTTTCGCGTTGTCACCGCATATGTGCACCAAGTTTCCCACCCGTACAGTAATACGGATTTTACTTTTGAGTTGAAGATTAGGATTTTCGTTCGTAGAGAGATTTGGCATGAGCGCCAGATGTTTCGAAGACTCGCAAACGCAAATCGGGCTTTTCTGATCTGGGTTTCGATGTCCTTCTTGGTACCACCATTAGCAAAATATGGCTACCAAGATACAGGAAGCACTGATGAATGATGGCTAGCATCTTACAAATGCTAAAACCACCGACCCACAGAAAGTGTACTATGTATGCCGTGACCCGGATTCGATCTCATACCCGCTGTCTTAGAAGACTTGAAGGCTATCCTCTACGTCACGGGCTGCGGTGAAGAGAACCTGAGAACGCTAGAATCCATTGTAGGGTGGCAATAACAACTGAATATAAAAATTAAAGCAGGAAGAAAAATCCACAAAGGGAAAATTAAGCATTGAAGCTGATTTCATTTTTCTTCTTAAAGTTTTTATTTATGTTTGTTACTGTAATTTAGCGGCCTTATCGGTGACAAGTGATGTCCGTTTTAGTATGGACATCTAAGTTTATGAAATTTTATAGATGGATAAAACGTTAAATGAAATGAAAGATGATGCACATGAGCGGGTAGAATTTATTGAGAAGCATCATCATCACATATCAAATTTTTGTTCCTCACGGGCGATGCGTTTCTAAGTTCAGGGTGGCCAGCGAGTTTACATTTTCAAATTCCCGGTTTTTTCCCGGTTTTCCTGATTGAGGTTTTATGGTTTTCCCTGTATTAAAATGCGCAGACAAATATTTTCATCAGATATTTTGACCAAAAATGAGGATATTTTTATGCAACTTGAACGTGAGAGTGTGAGAGGAGGATTTTTCTTTAGTTAAATCTTGAAACTCAAAGGTTATTCAGAATATGGTGATGATAATACGGTGAGAAAATAATTCCAGTTTTCGTAACCTTAATCGGAAATTGTTACCTTTTTTTCAACCTTTCACACCTTCTCCGCCTATTATAAGAGAAAATGCTTTATTTTAAATATTTGCATGAGATAAATTATAGTTTTGATACGATGCCATGTTTATAATACTTTTAAAATTTCAAGTTGAAATATTGAATTTTACTGTAGAAATCATTCTTCTGAATTATGAAATTTGAAACAAAACCATGCGCGATGAATTTCGTATTTTATAACCGATCCATATATCAACTTTACATCAAGTTTGGATTCATTATTCAAATTTAAATTTAACTTTCTGACGCTCATTTTATTTTCGTAAAAAGAAATCAAGTTTTATTTTACAGCTTCGCTACTGATGGATATTCAAATATTTTATCTAAATTATTTGTCTGAATTCTGTACTTTCTCGAAAATTTAGTCCTTTTTCGAAAATGCATGTTTTTATTCACCTTCTACCTTCTGTGCGTTTACTGTGTGTTAAAATGGTGGCATCTTATTTTATTTTTCTGTATCTGGCATTTATCCCGCATAGGAATATTCCCGATTCTTAAAAGTTTAAATTGACCTGGATTAGAAGAAAATATTTTTGAAACCAAATAAGTAAGTACTTCGAAGTTATGTCGTTTGTCAGAAATTTGATGTTTGATTTTTTTGACTTATTTTTTGATAGTTTTTGACAATTGATATAGTGTACGTATAACGTGGTATAACATAAACAAAGATTTTTTTTTAATTTTTTCAATCAAATGAATACTTGAAATATGGTGACGATTCGTTTTGAATATTGATAAATGTACCGAAAGCTCAACTGAAAACAGCTGAAAATAAATCACGTCAACAAATATTCTTGTTCAATTTATCAAAAAAAAAAAAACAGCATTTGATTATTAGACCTTTGTAAAAAAAATAGCTTTTCAGAAAATCAATTGACCGAGTTAGGATAAATAACTGAATTCATATCTCTCTTTTCACGTTCTACGACCATACAATTTTTTTCACCATATTAATTCGATATTTTTGTCAGAATCTTCAACATAACTCCCCCAGTATAAATGTGTTTTTTTTAGATTTCTGTTATTTTTTTTTTGCAAGGTCGTTTCAGCAAAACGTGCTCTTCTGATGAAAAAAAATAGCTGCTGATGCAGATACGAACATCATCAATTCTGAATAAATGTATAATGATTTCAGTTATGAGATAGATGTTGAGCTTAAGTAAATTTTAGTTTTCGAGATGTGGATTCAATCGAAAACTGTCTGATTTTAACGTATGAATTCACATCAGAAATAAAAAAAAATCGCAGCATTTGGAATTTTTGAAATTCGTTTCACTTAAATATTCATTCAGCTTTTAAATGTCTATTTTATCAGATATTCGTTAAGAAAATGCACGACGGCATAAAATCTTCAATTAATGAACTCAATGAAAGTTAACTACCAAGACATAAAGTATTAAAACTTCTCAGTTGTGAAAAGTTTATTAAATTCAAAACCTTTTTTAACATTCACTGCAGTGCACAATATCCGTGAGCTAAGAAATAGTGTATGATTGAGAAATTTCTCTAAGCCGATTCTTTGCACGACAAATGTGTGCGCTAAGTTCAAAAATCTATTTTTTTTAATGGAATTCCCGATTTTTCCCGCTATTGACTATGAACCATTTATTATGCATACAGAAAAAATCCAAAATATTAGCGCTAATAATCATAGCAGCTTTGCCTACTAGCGACACGTCGCATACGTCGCGACGTTGAAAATAATAACGACGCACCGCAAGTTTCCTAGGAGACCTGGAGCACGCGATTGATGCCCTAAGGCAGTGGTCGGCAACCTTTTAAGTCAGAAGAGCCAAAAATTTCAAATTTTCGAAATTTTGGAGTTTGAAAGAGCCACATTGAAGATTTATTGTTTTGTTAAAAAAAAAAAAAAAAAAACAAGATATATCAATGATTAGTGCACCGAAGTTTTACGAAAATCCCTTTAAAATCATAAAGAGTTTATTCTTACTCTTGGATATTGTTTTATTCTGTTTCTGATTACCATGGATTCTCTTAAGGATCGGCAATTCTTTGAACATGGTGTGATTTTATAGCACTTTTAATGCGTCGGCAAATATCGGTACGAGATAATTTAAAATCCATATCAAGCTTAAATGAACACTTTGCATGATGTTAAAGTGAAAGAGTTTAACATAAGGTTGCCAGAATTTTCTCACCCGGGCCGGAAAATCAGGGCTATTTTCATATAAAAACCTGACAAAATCCGGGCAATTGATTCCAAAATGTCGACCAAAAATCCGGGCAATATCCGGGCAAATTAGGTCCAAATCCAGGAATTACTCAACACAAATCAAGGAAAAAATATGATTTTTTTTTCATCAGCACTTTTTAAATAATATTTTACGCTTTCAAAAAACTTCTAATGGATATTTTTATAAAACTTGATAAAAAAATTAGTTTCAGAAACATAAATAAACAAATTTACAACACAGTTTTTTTTATTGGTTCTGGCAAATAAAGTGAATAAATCCGGGCAAAATCCGGGCTTCTCTAACTCAAATCGGGGCAACCGGGTCGGGCCGGACTTTTGTCAAATTTTGTGTTAAATATTCGGGTAAACCCGGGCAAAACCGGACAATCTGGCAACCTTAGTTTAACATATTAACATAATTTATAAATTCTTCGACAAAGAAAAGTTTACCATAACAAATAACAAAATAAGAGGAATAAATGTTCATAAAATTTTCAAGCTTTCTTATGACGAATTTCCCCAGAATTAGTTTGTCCTTTCCTAAATCCAGAAGAGTGAGGATAAATTCAACTGAAATTAATGTAGCCAAAAATTTAAACCTTCAAAATCTTGCTCCTGAAAACTGGTTTCATATGTCATTCCAAACTTAAAATTTTTGAAATTCATGACATCAAGTGAACGATTGTTCACAATTTTATACATCTTTAAAATTCAAAAAATTCATTTCATGTCGCATGTGATATCTTCAGCATTGTGTCCAATTTAATTAGGAATGAAATTTAATAGCCTTGGTGAAAAATCTACATTGTAGATTATTCATCAGGGCTCACTAAAGCTTAGATTATCTACTGAAAAAAATTTGTGGTTTCATCAGTATGAATCTGCAATAATGTAACTTGAACCCTTCATTTAGATTCGTGACAAATAATAAAGAAACAGTACAATTTAACTGGCAAGATTAGTTACTTTTGAAGTTTCGAAACTAAAATGAATAAAAATAAATGAACGAGTAGTTCTTAATCTATAACGAAAAAAAAATCCGTTACTGAAACTTCGCTCAAAATATGTGTGCTTTCGGTAAATTTGACTGCAGGCATCACACTTGAAATTTTAATTGTGTTGAAAGGATCAAAGGTTTAATTTTTTAAACACTTACAATTTAATTATCAAAAAAACTGGTACATTAAGTTATCGATTTCAAGTATTCAATATGTGACTAAGTCTATAAATATATTCAAAAAAAAAATTAAATTCCCATTCCTTGTTAACGCTGATTCAAGATTAAAAAGCTGTCCAACTCTAATTTGTAAATCTGAATTCTTAGTTTTAGAATTTTGTATTTTAATTTTATGCATTTTTTCACTTTCTAAAACGTTATTTATTGAATAAGCTTTCCAAATTTTATACTGTACGTATCCAGGCCGGGAAAATCCAGGCATTGGGTTTCTTAATTTTAAACTCAAAACCAGGTAATAACCGGGCAAATCTAGCCAAAATCCAGGTATTTTGCATCAAAAGCACGAGAAAAGCTGCAAAATAAACACACGAAAAAGGATTTTTACCAAGGCACATCGGCGTCATTCAAATCTTACAATTGTCTCACAATTTCGAAGAATGTATGCAATTTTTTTTCGCTTAGACAGGTTTAAAATTTGGAGTTTAATAAAAATTATGAATAATCCTGGAAAAAATCGAGCCCTTATCCTCGATATTCGGGCAACTGGACCGGACCTGGCATTCCTTATTTTTTCTTTGAAGATCTGGGCAAGACCGATAAAAACCGGGCAATCTGGAATGCTAATGAGGTATCTGTACTGTATTCAGATACAATAAAATTATCATTTTCAATTTAAATAAATAAGATTAGATTGAGGTGGTTTTTCCGAAATTTTTATGTTGTTATGTGTCAAAGCTGTAAATATTTTGGCGAAACGGTTGATTAATTTTAATACGATTTTGCAAATTTCAACTAATCAAATTTCGTAGAAGGCAATTTAAGAGTGCTTAAGACAGGCATGTCAAACACGTTTAGGTGTGCGGGCCGCATTAAAAATTGTTTATGACATAGAGGGCGCAACCAAAATCAGTTAAATCGGTACATTCAGCTTTAGTTTTTTTGCAGTAATATTTTACATAAAAGTCAGTGGTGTTTTTTTTTCGTGACAATTTAAGACGGGGCTACGCGGGCCGCATTGACCTAGGCCGCGGGCCGCATGCGGCCCGCGAACCCCCAGTTTGACATGCCTGGCTTAAGATATAAAATTCGATGAGGGTTACGTTGTTGGGTAACAAAACAGAGGTTGTCTCAGGACTACTTTTTGCTAAATAACAAACTTTGATTATTCCATTCCAGCTGAACTATTTTGTTTGATTCACTCAAAAACATACACACGTTTTAAAAATAAATTCATTCAAAATTTAGGTTTTTGTTGTTTAAAAAACAGTTATTCAATGCAATTACAGTTAATGATAAATTTAATCTTGATCTATGCAGTGGAAAGCAAAAAATGTAGAATTAGGCTTCGAAAAAATGCAATTTTGTAGTGCAATTGGCTTCTGGACCTATGTAAATTTGTGTGCCAAATCACAACACGCAATTATCGCTTTAGCACGATTTTCTAAATATTTTATTCAAAAATAAATATTTTTTTTTGCGCAGTGAGCTAAAGAGCCGCAGCTTAACATCAAAAGAGCCGCATGCGGCTCGCGAGCCGCAGGTTGCCGACCTATGCCCTAAGGAAAATATACAATAAATAACATAAACATTGTTCGAGTACTACATCGAAATCGCCTACTGGACTGAAAAAAGAAAAACAAACCTGCGAATGACAGAAATCTCGCTAGTAAAAAAGCGTCGCTAGTCCTACTGTCGCTATTCGGTTTGGTGCTATACACATAATATTATATTACCCAAGTAACAATTTTAGTTTTATAAGAATCTACAAGAGATCTATAAAACCTCGCCTTAAATCAACACCAAATTTTATAAGTTCCTTCAAAACATTTATAAAACGCTTATATATACAAAAAGGCCCACCTACAGGAGGTTTTCCAGACAGGAATTAAAATACTTTATAAAACCATGGGAATATATAAGGACTTTACCAAAAACTCTTCTAAGACCATGAATTCTTGTGATAGGAAAAAAATTCTTGATTGAATCAATTATCTCCAATAGATGGTTTAAAAATGTTTATACCAAATCAAATCATTGTGACTTAATGTTTTTATATATTCTCTATCCAATAATCAAAAATCATAAAGTTACATTCGATTTTTTCATGTTCTTCTCGCATAAAGATATTGCGCATCTGATTTTATCGGTTATTTTTTTGAAAAACTAGCAATGAAAATGCGCCACACATTAAACCTTCGAAATTAATTAAAACAAATCAATTAATTTTCTTCATAATAGCATTCCGTTTTGTGAAAATGTATTTTTCCTTGTCTTCTTCGTCATAATTTGATTTAACATTCTGCGAAAATAATATTTTTCTTCAATCTACGGTAAAAAATTGCTTTTGACGCAATAATACTCAATAAAAAAATATTTTTTTTAACATTTTCCCTTTAAAAAATGGAGAATGAACAATAATTCCTATTTGATTTATAAAAGTCAGTTATAAAACTAGATTGTCTAGATAAATTCCTTTTCAGGAATAATTGGACTTGGTTAAATCCCTTATGCAACTTATAGAACATTTCATCTACATTTTTTCTTGAAGAAAACCATATCCGGAGAAATTTGTTGGCTATAAAACTATAATGTTTTATGCAAAGCTTCCTTTTTTAAGGTTATTTGACGTTTAACTAGAGCGTACAGAAGAACCCGGATGGGTTTTGGTGATTTATCCGGGAAAATAATATACCAAAGTCCAGCCCGTTTATACGGCAAACCGGATACTCATTTCGGACAAGTGAAGCTGAACGAACTCGGATCTTGGATTGTGCGCAGCGAAAAGAGTCCCAAAGCCGAAGCCGGGACTGTGGTCACTCGCGCCTTGTGGCGATGATAGCACAAATAGTGGACACCAAAGCGGATGGGATCCGCTCTGTTTTTCAAGGTCATCGTTTAAGGAATGGTTTTACGGTATTACGGTAAGCTGAAGCATCATCGGAACAACAAGTACCTCTAAGAAGGAAGAAATGGAACACAGGAATGGACCAGTGAATGTGGGTGCTGTGGAGCCGATGTGTTATGTAAGATCAAGAACGTCACTGCCTTCCGGCGGGCATTTTCGATTCAAAACATGCTTGATGGAATCAATGTGCCATAATTGAAAACGAACGAACTCCCTAAAAGTTATATTATACATTTTTTAACTCGTGTGAAGATAAAAAAGGAAATATTGACAATAAATTTTACAATATATCAAAATGCAAAAAGTTTGTTTACATTCTGTTTGGCGTTGTTCATTTATTTTTTTCTTGACGAAGACCTCATACGGAGTATTTTGCTACCTATAAAACTATTAAGTTTTATTCAAAGCTTTCTTTCTTTAAAAGGGTTATTTAATGGTATTTTAAAAGTCAATTTGTAATATTATTAAACTATAAGGTTTTAATCGAGACCTTCTATATTCATAAGGGTTATTTAAGGGTATTTTGACTGTCAATTTGTAATACTATTAAACTATTAGGTTTTAATCAAAGTTTTTTTTCTTTATAAGGGTTTTTTAAGGTCATTTTGACAGTAAATTTCTGAAACTATTAAACTATTAGGTTTTATTCCAAGTTTTATTTTTTATAAGGGTTATCGCACAGTCAATTTGTACTATATCAAAGCAATAATGATTTTTTTTCGGAAGATATTTCAGGTTTCATAAGGTAGTGTGAAAACGGTTTTATAGAACTCTTGAAATCTCTTACAAAAAGCCTTAAAATAAATATAATTGACACTTTTGTAAAAAGTTTTATAAAGGTTTTGTAGCTATCTTGAAGAACGTTTTTATAGAGTTCTTATTGAAATACCTTAAAGGATAACAAAGACTTTTTGAATCTTTTATAAAACACCCTCATTTGCTTACAAAGCCTATTTGAATTTAAATTGTTACTTGGGTTATAAAGCTTTAGAGAAAAGTTTCGTCATGATGAAATGAAGGAATTTTAGGATTTGATAGGTTTATATACGGAAAAAAATTATCCATTGATAATTTTCCCGGTTTTGATTTGAAATTCCAGGTTTTTTCCCGGTCCCTTTTTGAATTCCCGGTTTTTTCCCGGTTATCCCGGTTCGCTGGCCACTCTGTAAGTTAAAGGGATCTTATCTGAACGATCACATATCATCTTTTTCTTCGTTCGCACTGCAAGTTTTCTCACTTGTGGGGCGAACCACGCTTGGCCTACTTATGTGTGGGGGTAGCCACTTCATAGCAAGGTTACCGGAATCACAGAAAAATTTGTAATTTCACAGAATTTTGAGCAAATTTTCATCACAGAACACAGAATTTTGGGAATATTCACAGATTTCACAGACTTTTTAAATTTTGTACGTATTTTCAAAATTTTTATTTTTGATGTCAATATAACTTTCGGATTTCTAAGTTAAGATTGGAAAAATATGATAGGTTAATTGATTTTGCTCATGTAAAGCTTAGTTCTTTTAGAAATGGGACACTTTCATCTGTTAATAGCTCGTTTACTTGTAATCGGATATTCAAAATTTTGACAGCATTTTGTTGCCTGTAAAAAGTACTATTCGACCTATTTTTTTCAAAATTTAAAATTTACGCGTTGTAGAGATATATTCGATGCAAGAGAAAAAGAAAAAAAATATTTAGCACAGTTTCCTTCAAAATCCGTCATTATCCAATTGATTGCTGACAAAACCGTTGATTCTTCAAAAAATTACTGAGTTAGTGTGGTGGATAAGTATGCAAACACTGTCAATAATGTCTACAAAGTTCAAATCAAGCATTGGAGTGAAGCACATGATCGGCAACTACGGTTAAGGGTCATTAGGGAAGTCAAGTCTCATACCAGCATTTTTAATTTTCAATAAGAGAAAAACTTAGGGTAGATCGCTGAAAGGTCCAAAACAATTTTCTCCGATAAGCTGAAAGTGTTGCCTAGTGATAAGTCATTCAAATCTAACCTCAAACAACAATTTTTGCTAGTTGCAGAGCTCGTAAGTTGTAAAGCCGGTACCGAGGTTATAGGACAGATGATTTCTAATGAACGACAATACTTATGAAATACCCTATTTCAAACAAATTCCAGCGTTTAAATCCTGTACCATGTTTGCTAGTGGCAAGGTCCCGAGTATGTTAAAGTATGTTTTTGCTGGTTATTTTGTATAAAAATATAATAATTTGCCAATATTTTGCTCCTGAAAATAAAAAGAAAAAAAAATTAAAAAAAAAACTTTGGTTTTTGCCGTTTTTTAAGCCTAAAAAGAGTTATCTTGTATGCACCATCCACATCCTACGATTTATACTAACCAATTATACTTCAAGTTCAATCTCATGCTGGTTTTACTTCGTTATTGTCAGATTTTACCAGCAGAAATTCCATTAAAAACGCTAGCAAATGTGGTCAGAAATGATCAAATTTGTTCATTTCGAAACAACTTTATCCACTAAACTGCTTTCAGCTTTTTTCAAAAGAGAAGTATTGGACCAAAAAGTATCAGAAATTGAAGGAGGAGGGTGAAACCACCTAAAATATAGATTTGACGAAGTATAAGTAGGAAAAACTGATCAATATCATGACTGAAAAAAGTGTGCGCCGGCCAAAGAGAGGTACCAAGCAAAAATCAGAAATTTCTCTTACAAAAAACGATAAATAATTTTTTTAAATTTTTTTCATGAAATATCATAACATTACCTTCATTTTCTTCATAGAAAGTATTTCGATCAAACGAATGGTTTTTGAGATACACGCATTCGTAACTGTCCCATTTCTAAAAGAACTAAGCTTTAAAATGTAAAAAAGACCTAATTTTTCGTGAATTTCTGATGAAACATAAGGACATATCGTCACAGAAAACCATCACAGAATTTTTGGGTGAAATCACAGAAAGTCAGGATTTTTTTTTCGCCAAAACACAGATTTTTTTTTCGGGAACTTTGTCATAGTAGTTGGCCCGTGAGGAACAAAAAAATTTATTTGTGATGATAATGCTTCTCAATAAATTCTACTCGCTCATATTCACCATCATTCATGTCATCTAACGTTCTATCTATCTATAAAATTTCATAATCTTAGATATCCCTACTTAAAAGGACATCACTTCATCCTTCATAAAGTTTTATTATTAATTTTTTTCATTAGATTCTCTTGTGGACAAAGCCTGATTATATTATTCCTATGAAATTCCTTCAAACGAATTTATTTGATTTTTCCTTCATTGTGATTTTTTTCTTATCATAATTTTCAAGTTTTCTTTTTTTCATTTATTTATATTATTCATTTAATTTATCTACACGAAAACATGAAAAGCCTTTAAAATAAAATATTAAATTGAAATATTTAGTTTATCATTTATTTTCATTTTGGTTACTAAATAGTTTTAAGAAAACTCTACCGAAAGAATAGAAAATTTTGTTGATGAATGTTCCCAAAGTTTTTGAGGATTCGTCATCAATGAACAACACTACGCGGTACTTGCCGTTCTGAAGGGAAATGATTTTGTTTCACCCTCCAGAACTTAGTGTTTATGTAGGATTAGTTGAGCTTTGCAATTCACTTCAGGAGCATTTCTGCTCCATTGTGACCAATGTGGTTCAAATCATAAAAACTGTGGTTATTCCTTTCCATGGTGGAGGCACGGGTGCAAACGGAAGAACAGTTAGGTCCTTGAATCTGTCGCTAACTTTTAAAGAATCCAATGATCCTTCAAGTCAGTCGAGACTCGCCGCATCGGCAGCGTGGAACCAAGCGATTCCTGACGTGGTTGATGGCAAACATCAGGAACCTCTTGTTGAAGATTGATCAATACAGATTTAAGATCATCGAAGAAAGTTTCATCAAGGTTACCGTCCTTTCTTTTTAACGTGACTTTGAGATCAGCGGAGAGGGCCATCCGTTGCCTCTTAGCCAGATTATCAGCCGGGGATACAGTAGGTCGTTTTTTTTGACGATGACGGACTCGCCAGGAGAGTGTTCTTCAAATCGGAATCTGCAAAGGATAAAAGATATTTTTCAGTAATAAAGTGTTTTCCACTACGAGATAATGACTTACTCAAAATAAACGATTGAAATTTGTTTTTTTTAGATAAATAAGTGGTAACTTGCCAAAGTTGTTCGGAATTTCAAAAACGTTTGGCATTTTAAAAATTTAGTTGAATAACAATGCGACTTCACGTTAGCACTAGAAACGACTAAGTGACTAACCGAGGTCAGAAACCTTTTGATGCGACATCAACAACGACGATAAAAAATTAAAATTTCACACACTAGTAAAGCAAAAATTAGCGGGAAAATCATGACCTAGGATATTACACATATAGCAGCATCCTTGGTTCAATTCCAATCCGCGAAACAACGTATCTATTATCAAGACTTCGCAATAAAATATTAGTTTTCACACTTACCATTTTAGATGTTCATTTTACTAACAAAGCTATGTAAATATTTGTAGAGTAATTGAAATAGACACTCAATTGACAACATAGCATACTTTGTCAGTCTTATAATCGTTTGCGTCAACCATGTCGACGAAAATCTTGAAGCCTGAGGCATATCACGCGGGGGATATTTACGGAAGTGTAAGATCCCACTAATACATGAAGGGTAGCACTTGTATGCACCAACACATTAGTTTTGAATGTATTTATGTTACCGGAGCGGCGTACCAACAATAAAAATATTTATAATGCGATTGCTTCGGGTCACCCCTTTCGATGAACACTAAGGAATAAACGCTGAGCATACTTACTCAGGCTCGTGTCGGATACATAATTTAAAGAATCATAACGGCGTGTACAATATTTATGGAAATTGGATAAGTACGAATATTTCCCAGACAACTTTGTATCCATCATGATACTTATGCCCTTGCATTCCGAATTCGGTAAATCTCTCGACTAAGGTAGTGTACAAACCAAATGGGTCTTGTACGCAATTGCATGATATTCATGTGAGTAAATGAATTTGTGGCTGTTTCATTGTATCTATACATTCCCGTTTGAATGTTTATGCATGGCACACATTTTGGAGGGCTTGGAACAATTGGGCGTAGTTTTTATGTAGAAGAATATACTTCGACGAACTAATAGCACTCACACTGAGCTAAGAGAACTCTCTTTAAGATAAAAATAATGATGATAAATGTATGCGTCATGTTACTACCAATAGATTCGAAGATTTTCTACGTTTCCCCAGATACAATTATAATTGGCACGCTTATTTGGAGCGTTGGCCGATACACAGATCAGAACAAAACTGATAATGCACATCAATTGTTTTGGGTACATCTTGATAAACGTTGTGATAGAAGCACTTCCCGGCAATGTTATACAAACCGTATGGAGCACATCTTTCAGATTTCCCCTCAGATTTCCCCTTTTTTAACAGATTTAAGCTTTTTTCTTCAGATTTGAGCTTTCATCTCCTATGCTCTCAAGGCAAAAAAAGCTTAAATCTGAGGAAAAAAGCTTAAAAACGAGATTCACCAAGACTTACTCAAAAGATGTTGGTCACACGATACATAGACAAATCGTGTAACGTTGCAGGGATCTGGATAGAAGCTGAAACACTACGAAGCAGGCACACATACGCCTGTATTTGTGGACTCATTTTAATGTGATTCCATCGCACATACACAAGAGAACGTCGGCTGGACACACTCACACCTGCACATCTCGGGATTACACGCAAAGCGTAACATATGAAAATTATTTTTCCCAAGAATAAAATAAAGAATTTGATCACAAAACCCGTTACACTTTGCGAATCTCTTAATCGCGTTTGAAAAAAACACTGGTGAGAACTTATTTTTTAGGCACGTTGATCGAAACAGATGTGATATGCGCGTCGAGTTTGCTCTGCTTGTCTTGTTGTCTTTGGGCGAGCAAAACAATATCGTCAGCCAGGATTGTGATCACGAAATTTGATTTTATTTTATTTAGAAAATAAAGTGAAAACATTCGGGCAAAATCCGGGCCATCTGGCAACTTTAGTAAGTCTTATCTTATTGAAAATTCGATATTCGGGACTATGCACTGTTGCCAAATTTAATACACCAACTTTTTTTTTGTGAATAACTTTTGAAAGAGTACAGTCTCTAAATATCTTTCAACAAACAAGTGAGAATATTTTTAGAAAACTGTAATAAAAGTGTGGAAGGGGGGGGGGGGGGAGGGAGGATGGCGATCTAACCCCCAAAACCCCCCGTTCTTACGGCCATAGTGGGTGTTGCATATTCCTGGCCGTTTCGCTGAATGAGCGATTGGGCGGGGCAATTTAAGTGAGTCATTCTTAACAATTCTTCAATTGACGTCCAAATTAACGTGGAAGAAGGCCCCAGAAATTGTTCGCTTACCTTTCGTAGGTAACACGAAGTTTATACTCTGAAACCTATGATACACCAAATTTCGCCCATGAGAACATTACATTACGAAGTAGTTTGCTGAAAATTTCATTGAATTCTATCCACGTAGATAATCAAAAGTTTTTAACAAAAGAAAGCGGTGTATTTTTTTCGAGTACAGGATTCTTGCTTTTTTCAACAATTGTGCGCTGACTTTAGCTTTAATCTAAGTCCAAGTAATTTCAATATTTTAATGAACATATATCGTGTCCGTGCTGGTGTCGACGCTGGCGCTCTACGTTGGGGCACTGGGCGCGTCACGTATCATGCACAAGCAACTGCTGGGGAATGTGTTGCGTGCCCCGTTGACCACCTTCTTCGACATCACTCCGATCGGGCGGGTGTTGAATCGGTTCAGCAAGGACGTGGACACGACCGATACCGATCTGCCGGCGACGCTCCGAGCCTGGAGTGCCTGTTTCTTTGGGGTACTTTGCTCTGTTTCGATTGTTCCAAAATGGCGCATGGTGTTAGGCTTTTATAAAACACAGGTGTTGGAATTAGTGTCAAAGGCAAAACGCGGGGTATTTCGTAAGGCTATTGCTAGAAAAAACGAAATCTCAAACTCAATTGGTTTTCTATTTCAAAATAAGTCATCATATGTTCATATTAGTTTCACGGCTGCAAAATCTTTAACGTTGAACAAAAAAAGCTTCCAATAAAAAATGTTTCTACAGAAAAGTTAGCAGGGGTACCAAGACTTATAGGCATCGGTATTATCTTGTAGTTTTGTCAAACTGGATTTAACTCATTCATTATACGATCTTGCTGAAAAATATAGGTCGAATAACATCTTAAACGCTGGAATACAATAATGTATCGTTATAATTAATGTTTGTTTAGAAAAAAATAAATAATTGTGTTGCATGTCTATGTTCTAAAAATTTAATTCCGTTTTAGAAATGAAAGAGTTTTGTATAGAAAACAATTGAGGAGATGAAATTGTGTAATGTTACGAAAAAAAACTAACTAATCGATATTTCATAAAGTATGTTACTAAAATCGGTTCTTAAATGGATTTTACACTAATATTTCTATTAAAATTGTCATAACTTTAAGTTTTCCGTTTTAAATAAGTTTAGAATTTAATTACAATCGTTTCTCTAAGTAGATTTTAAATTGTTACAATATCTCATGAAGGTAGCACTTTTCTATCCAACCCTCGCCCCCACAAGTTCGTAGTATCTTCCTTCCAGTAGAAATCCTCTTTTCCCAAATACCTCCGAAGGTGTTTGTAACACTCTTAACTCCCTTTCTCTCTCTGAACAGTACTTTCGTTGTATCTGGGCGTTCTAACCGTAGTGATGGGTGGGATCAAGGCTGCCCTCGCGCTGCACCAGCGTCTGCTAAACAACATGATGCGCCTCCCGATGGCGTTTTTCGATACCACGCCCAAGGGCCGCATTGTTGCTCGATTTTCCAACGACCTTAACACCCTCGACAACAGCCTTCCCTTCAATATCAAACAATTTATTCCTGCCATCTTTCGGGTACGTCGATATTTGTATATCTTCTGTTGTCGTTGGTAAAATTTGATTTGATTTTGAGGGCTTTTTAAGTTGCATTTTTTTATATTGTAATTTGATGTACAGTTACTGCATTAATTTTGTTGATAATTTCATCTAGGCCGGCTAAATTAATTCTGTAGTATTAATGTAACATTTGTTTAAAACGGGTAAAATATAATTCAGTTAATTTATTCGAAATTATCTTTATACAATTTTTTCTAAGTTGGTATAAAGTTATCATTCAAATGTGAAAGCTTAACAACTTATTATTTTTAAAATATATCTATACACTAGAATATTAAAGAATAAATAACATCCTTTTTTTTTTGTAAATTATTTATTTGAAACGGCTCATACCTTTAGGCTTTAAGGAGCCAAACTCGTTTTGTTTGATTACAATTGTGTACTTAGATCTAGTTCACTTTTTTTTTTTTTTTTTGAAGAAAAAGAAAGATAGAAAGGGAAATATGAAAATAAAGAGAATTATAGTCGAAGATCGATAGCTTTTAGGAAAAGGTATATCTCGAACATATAGTCCAAGTCCATCATACCTAATACATCCCTCACTGGAACGTCGGGTGGTTTTCCTCGGGCCCGAAGGGAATCTATAAAGTTCGCTCTGGCGAATAGGTGGTCCTCACACGACCAAACAATATGCTCGATGTCATGGTAACCTAGACCACATCCGCATAAATTGCTGCCAGCAATATTTAAACGATAGAGTACCGCATTCATGGAATAATGATTGGACATGAGACGGGAAAATATACGAATAAAATCCCGAGTCAGGTTCAATCTATTAAACCAGGGTTTAAGGCTTACCTTTGGGATAATCGATTTGTTTTTTTTTTTCCAATCCAAGTAAATGTAGTCCAATAGTTTACTACAGACTCAGCAAGAATAACCATTTTAAGCTAATCGGCCAAATTGAAACATAAATGTTCGATTTTCCCCTCGTTGATTCCAAACTTTTCCATTTCATCCCATCAAAAACGGCAAAAAAAACTATAAAAGTCACTGATCCGTAACTCCCAAAATCCCCAAGCATTATGTCGGCCCTCAGACAGTATCGTAGGACAATCCGAATTTCAGGGAGAGCTATGGGACTACTAAAAGAAACAGTAAAAATGTTAACACAAACAAACAACGGTCGGGTATCTTCTTCCGGAAAACCGCACCTAACTTCATTAAACGTCTTTCTGTTCCATAATCATTGGAACAAGCACCCACGCAAAGTTTTCGCGACAAGCTGTGGAAAAAAAGTGGAACCGCAGAAAAGCGTTAATTTTCGCGAGTGTCTGCTTTTTCTCTCGACATCCGTTGCTGGAGGAAAGTTGCTGGCACGAAATGTGTTGCATCGCCCAGGTCACACCAACAATTTACTGCACACACCCGGCTGTTGGGTGCTCCAAAGTTTTTGTTTCCGGCTCCGGCCTTTCCATGGGTCAAAAGAGGGCCGTTTTTCGGAACACAAAACAAAGCGCTATGCACAGGGACAAGGTTTAGTTAGGTAGTCTTGGGCCCTGGCGCTGCCAACAATTGTCACCAAAATCGGAACAGACAGGGTTTAACGAACCGGAAAAAATGATGATACAAGAGAGGAATTCCGAAGCTTGTTATTGCTTGATTCATATTTCGTTGCCAGCGAATTTCCTCGTTTGCGAGAAAATGGAGAAAGATTAACTGGTTCAAGGTATAGAGTCGGCTGTCAGCAGATAAGCTTTCAATTTAAAAGAAGCTTACCCATTTTTTTTTAATATTTCGCGGATTGTCGACCAAAATTGAAAATTGTTAGCTTTTGTTGTTTTCTTTTGCGTTTAGAAATTTAATTTTAAAAAAGGGTTAGCATTTTAAATGCTTAAAGTAGTCAGGCTTGTTCCACTTATAATCGGGTTAGGGAAGATATGATAAAGGGCATAATGGTCACCTTAAGACGAACGCTTATTTTACCATAGAAAACAGCAGTAATATGTGAGTTAGATAAATCATTGTTTCGAGTTATAACACTAGAAAAGTCGATAGGAACTGGCTAAAACTTGAAAAAGCAGATTATAACGTCATTTTAATTTTTTTTCTGCCGAAAGCTGGAAATCAGTCACTGTAGGGGCATAATGAAACTCGCCTTAGGACAGTATGAGCACCATTGATCGGGGACGATGAGCGTTTTCTGTCGTAGGATCTAGCAGCGAATTCAACTCGATGATGTCAACTGAAATACAGAATCATTTTTCAAAAAAACAATTTTGGCTCCAATTTTATTTTGTGATTTTTGCTCAACTTAACATTAAAAAGGGATTTGATAAATTATAGGAGGCAAAAAGATTAACATTTTTCGAGGTGCAAAAAATTCATGAGCTTATTTGGATCAATTTGGGTTCTTACTTACTTACTTAATGATTCCGCGCCGATCCTCCGGTGCATAGGGCCGTGGTAAAAGACCTTCACTGTTGACGATCCGGAGCCAGCGTCTTCACCTGGTCCCAGTCAAGATTATCGTCGACAGTTCGGATTTCAGCGGCTAGGCTTCGCCGCCACGAGTTTCTGGGTCTGCCTCTTCTTCGATGTTCTTCTAGATTCCAATCTAGCGCCTCTCTGCAAATCTCGTTTTCATCTTTTCGCAGCGTGTGCCCAATCCATCTCCACTTACGTTCCCGAATCTCAATTTCTAGCGCCCTTTGATGACACCGGCGATGTAGTTCCTCATTCGAGATCCAGTTGCCAGGCCACCAAGCGTGGATGATGTTCCGCAGGCAGCGGTTTACAAATACTTGCAAACTAATAAAATATTTGGTTCCCTGAATCCAAATATTTTATTAGTTTTTTTTCTATCAGAATTTGTTTTTGAAATTACTTTTTAAAATAGGTTAAATCGTTAAGGATATTTCAGCACTTTTGTGACAAACCTGAAAAACATTACAAAAATTAAAAAATGTTTATTTAATTGATAATGGTCAAATATCCCGAGGACCGCAAGTAAATTTGATTGTTAAATACATAGCTGAAATAAATAAGATAAGTTTAAAAAGATCTACGTATTTCCACACCGTTTTCATTGAAGGAAAACCCACAACACTTAGAAAAATATATGAAAAATCGCGCAACAGATAGGCAGATTGTGTTTTCTCGAAAGTATCATTTATGCAAATGTTTCCCTCTGGCTTTGAAAGCCAGATGAATTTCAAAACTTAAAAATGAAGAATACATCGTTTTTTTCCATATGAAGATCAAATAAATATGTAAAGTGTTGATTTTTTTTTGGAAAAATCGGAAAAATAAAAAAAAATTTATTAACCCCTAATTCCAGGAATAAATTCTTCATTTAACTTATTCAGGTTATGTTATAGTTTGTTTAACTGTTTTTTTTGTCATTGTTGAAAACAGTTTGATTTATTTGATAAAAATGAAGTTAAAAAAACATTATGAAGAGTATAATTTGAACAAATTATGGGCTTGTTTGTGAGAAAGGTTCGATAAGCTATGTATATTTGAATTGTAGAGCATATATTTTACATGTTTTTGAATAATTCCCGGGATCCCGGGAGTTCCCGGGAAACAGGCCACCAGATTTCCCGATTCCCGGGAATGGGAAAATGGTCGGGAAATGGACGATCTATTAAATACGAATGTTAACAAATTTTTAAAACAAAATATGAATTAAATTGAATTGCAGAAATTGTTTATAGCAAAGTCAAATCGTATTTCCTCTTCAACAAATTTTTTTTAATGCATTTTATCTATATTGTGTGTTTTCGGAAAAACTTGTTATGGCAAAAAGTAGAATTTTACTTTTTCGTTCATTGTATTTCTGATATTAGAATAACTTAGAAAAATATTATTCTTCTGAATTATAGACAAATTCAGAAACAGTTTTTGTTTTTCATATAGATTGTTTGTTTCTTCAGTAATCAAATTTCTCCTTTATTTGATTCATTTTTAAAATAAATAAATTTTTCATCAAAAAACTAGAGAGGATAGACAAAATCCGACAAAAGAGATCCGAGATTAAGAATCAAAATTCATCTAAATCAGTCATTAGAAAATAGGTACCAAAATGCTGCTCCCTGGAGTTATTAATTTAATTTTATAATGAAGTTTTTAATAACAGTTTTGTTTTTTCAATTATTTTAAAATGATTAAAAACTTATATTTTTCATCTCCATGTTTGGTATTATTATTTAAATAAACTCAACAAATTTTATGGTCCTTCTATTTGAATTTTTGCATTTTTTAAAAAAATAAGTATGTTGATGTTTTTGTTCTGCAAATCTAAATTTTTGTGTTCAGAATTCATAATTTATCTCTTAAAATCTTTGTAGCAACTTAAAAATTCAATTTCATTGGACTGTGTTAACTAAAATACCTACTTCTTTGTGCTTTCAATATTTACAACAAAGCTTGGACTTCCTTATTATAATTTTGATCAGTTTTTTTAATCAATAAATTTAATCCTTTAGTGATAAAAAAAACACACAAATATATAAAGTTTTATAGTGAACTTCAAAAATAAGCTTTGTTAGCCTTGTATTTTCATAACTAGGAAAACATGAAATTAAAAAAAATCTGACTTTCCGAAGAAAGAGTCATGCGCTAAGGACAACGGATTTCAAGATTAGTCAGCTCGTTTCCTTTTTTTTTGTTAATTTATTGAGATTTATCTTTTTGAATTAATTTAAAAAAAAATCAAAATTTGAATCTGAATTTTTGACAGTTCAGAATGGCATGCAATTCAAATTTCTTACCAACTCGTTCATTTTGAATTTGATGGCCGTGACAAACGCGGTCATACTCTAGCATTATTATATTTGACAAGGTAATTCGAGAAATAGGTTTTTTTAGATTTTCCTTTCATGTTTCATATTACATGGAGAACGTCAATCGTAATAGAAAACATTATAAAGTTAGTCAGTAAAAACTAGAGATGTACCGAATAGTGGTATTCGGCGAACGGCCGAATACCGAATGTTAACCTTTTCAACTATTCGGCCAAACGAATATTCTGTTAAGTTTTTAATAGAAAATAGAAAGCGACAATAAAAAGCGAAAATTACTTAAAATTTAATGTTTCCATCGAACCACGGCTGCAGTGTTAAAATTTTACCTCAGGGTTGAAGATAATATTTATATGTTTATATTTAATTTTACTCTAACAAATCGTTTTAAACGCGAAATCTAAAAGTTTTCAAAGAGAAATTTGAGTCTTTATTTAATTTAGCAAATAATCTGAATATACCCGGGTAAAATCCGAAAAAGATTTCGAATAATATCTGGACATCTGGGTCAGATTTGATTTTTCTTGAATTTTTATTGGATTTACTGAAAAGCCTGGATATGAAAAAAATCTGGAATATACGACAATCAAAGCATAACGCTATCTACAGTGAAACAGATCTTTTACTGAAATCATAAGTTTTTAATGATTTTATAGCTTTTTCAACATTACTTTTGGATATTTTATAAATTATCCAACATTAGTTGAAAAACTTTACAAGTCTGTTAGTGTAAAAAATTTGAAAAATAAGTATTCGGTGAGCCGCATATTCTTCTGTACGGTTTTTTGACGGTATTCAGCGCCGAATATTCGGTACATCTCTAGTAAAAACACTATAGCTTAACCTTTAAAAACATTTAACGTAAAGCAAACATCCTGAATCATCATTGTGCTTATCAACGCACAGTATCTATCAATAAAGTGATTGTCCACTACAAGAATTTGTAGACAAACCATTATCATCACAAAAAAGCACAAAGTTCAAAGAAAATAGTACAGTTAAAAAAAATTGTCACCACTAGGCGGAGAAAACAAATAAGGGATTTTCAAAAAAGCATTGATAATAAAAATAAATATTTTAGATTCTTGCTTTATTGATTTTAAGCTCTCATTAACAAACATAAATTTAAAATTCAGTCATCAGTATCAAAATAAATTCATGATCCTGAATCAAATTATCTTCAGCAAATCATAACTCTGACAGGGTGATTTGCCAATCGTTGCACAGCTAAGCACATGATTTTGGTGTTTATGCTGTATTTTAGTCATTTCATTCAAATTCACTTGATTTTTTTTTGTCGATGCACTCATACAGGATTGGTCAACAAGATCCAAAGGTTCAAGTGTTTGAAAAAAGTGACATAAAAATTTAAAAAATCATTTAAAACAGCTTGTCTTTGCCCAATAGTTGCACAGGCAAATTTTGCGTCGTGCATAATGTTGTCCGATTTTTTCCAATGGTTGCACATTTTGAAAATCAGTCACCATGAGGTCGAACACTTTCCAATTCCAATTCGGGCCCAAAAAAACACAAAGCCGCCGGTTTGAGTGTCTGGAATAGCATCTATCACACGTGAAGTTTTTTCAGAAACTCAAACCCACCTCTTTATTTACCCAAAGCCATTTGAGTGGAGGTTAAATAACATAATTTGCCCAGTGTTGAGCCTTTTTCTTTATATGTCCTACCAACATAAAATTTTATGTCTTTACAATCCCATAGAATGAACTGAAAGGTATTTAATGCTTAATTTTTAAGTGGTTATTAACAGGTGAAAAGATTAGAGAACGTGATCTGTTTTGCCCCCTTTTACCCTTATGAAGAAGATGCGATTTTATAAAACAAATGTTTAAGGACTCCCTTGGAATTCGATCGATTTTTATATAATGAATCTCAATTTAAAACTTAAAAATGGACACAACCACGCCCAAAGTTTCAGATCGTTTGACTGATTTATGCTCATGATATACTATTTTGTATAAGAATTTTGTTTTCGAAAAGTTAATTGAATAATATAAGTGGGTTTATTTGTAATTAATGTAACCTCTGTAGCATTTCATCAATCCTCCAGGAAACAATCACATCTCATAGAAATGCTTCCCAAGAGTTATCCGGCTGAAAAACTGTTTTGGATTAAATTAAGTTTTACAAAGCTATGACTGTTTATTTTTCTGGATGATAAGAGCCAAATAAAGCTTCACATATATGTCTCCAGTCACGGCAACTCGACAGCAGATTCGAATTCCTGAGAAAATTGCACGTCTGATAAGTAGTATTTGGGGTCTTCCAACCTTCGACTTCTAATTTTTGGGATTAAGGGTCGTAGTTGTCCTCCTGTACAAAATTCTGACAATATTAATAACAATATCAAGAGGATCGCTGTTGACATGGAATAAAATTCTTTTAGATTTGTTGTCACGAAATTAAAGAAACAATTGTTGAGTAAATGATCGGGATAAAGGATTTCAAAATAAATCTGATAAAAAAGTAGTCTCTCAAAGCCAATGCAGTTAAATTGACTTTGACACTTTTCAGACAATGCAAATTGCCCGACTTTCATACATGCATAAGTTTTTTCAACGAGTTTAATAATTTCAAAACTTCATTTTTAAGATTTGACGGTAGAAAAAATATACTTATGGATATATAAAGTGTCTTTGAATTATAGATTTAATAATTAAAAATAAAAATTGAGTGCAAAAAATGTGAAAATTCTAAGTGGACGTAAATATCCACTTATCCAGAAAAAAAATATGCCATATCAATAGACAATTCTAGTTGTTTTAGTTGCATGTAGTCAATGAACGTGTTCAATTTTGTATGACAATTTGTATGCAAGAAGAACTTTTCGCATATACAAGAAATTCAAATCAGTTTAAATGAATTTTGTTTTAAATTGTTGATTTTTCCCATTCTTAAGATTAATTGTTTGCCAGCATGAGAAGAAGCAAAGTATTTCATGAAAAAAAGTAATAAGCATTTCGAAAAATTCGTGATCCATTGAAAAGAATTGTAAAATTGCAGGATTTGCTTTCTGAAGATTTCAATAATTTCATGACATGTTTTTGCGAACGTTTTAAATCATCAAACTTATTTGCTATGCAAAGCAGTATAATGCGATTCTTATTTTCATCCGGTCAACCAGTTTTAAAATTAGCTGTCAAAACACTAAAATTAAAAAAAATGAATCCAACTTAGATGAAATTTCAGGGACTAGATAAGGGAAAATTGATGTTGAGGTTGGTCTCCTGTAGTAGAATGTTAATACATGGGCCCCGGAGAGGCGCAAGATGTGGGTTCAAGTCTCACCGGGAGACAAGGCGAATTTTTTTCGCATGTTTTTCAACATCAATTTTCCCTTATCTAGTCCCTGAAATTTCATCTAAGTTGGATTCATTTCTCTACAAAAAAAAAAAAAAAATTTCGCTGACTGAATGTTTGAGTCAAGACCCATCTTTGGGTCACAGTTTAAAAATTAAAAAAAATATTTATCTTTTTTGAATTTCTTGTATTACAACGAATGCCATTTCTGGGGGCACAAAATAGGTTTAGTTTTTGTTCACATGCAATGTATTGCAAGAACCAAGAAATATTTTAAATATAAAAATATATGTTTTTTGAACTTTCAGTACATCTCTGATGGTTTTTGAATGAAAATTTGGATTTTTCCGTACAAGTCTCCTTACTAATTCAAAACACGTTGTTATAATTCAGGACTTAATCAATCGCTTCCAAAATTTTTATTGCTATTTTTAGCTGTAAAAACAACCAAACAAAGTTATTGGAGGTTTACGAATTAATAAATTTTACAGCGGAATTATGTACAACAATGGGGCAAGAGGATATTGAGCGGACCAATTGTTGCACGATCCAACATATTTTCTGGTTAAGTATGAATCATAATTTTTTTTCAAAATCATGGTGTTAAAATTGTCAAGCAAACGTTTCGTATAGAAAACTGATACGAAAAATGTTTTGTTCTGGCGTAAAACCTTATTTGCCGTAGAAGGAATGTTAAGGTTTTTGTTAACAATTAGCACAAAAAACACGCGAAAAAAACAAGAAAAATTAAAACTGTCGTAAGATACACACTTACCAGCAGAAAATATCACAAAAGCCTCATTTCATCAGAAAACATTCCGAATTACACGATTCGGTATTATGTTTGAGGAAAAGTTGAAAAACAGCTGGAATATTGACAATTTAAGTCATGCTGTGCAACAATGGGTTAGAGGACAACGATTGGCAAATCACCCATCTAATTTGAAATCGGGTTTGAATGGACCCGATTATACCAATATATTCAGTTTTATATCATATCATCGTGATCTATTTACATACTATTTTTTTTTATAATAAACAGTGCTTTAAGTTGATATAAAAGAATAAGGAAATGATTTACTTTAATATGTTTCATAACTGATACTTTGATAAATAATTATAAATACCTAATATAATTAATTATTCAACAATTTTTTTGATAATTATTAAGGACGTTTAATGTTTAATGAAAAATGATTATTACCGTCAAAAAACTATGCCTAAAGGAGAAATTTTTTTCGTAAAGAATATGAGCAAAGAGTTGAACTGCAATGATGAGTTTCCAAAAACGGTCTTATTCAGTTATCACAACTTACATGAAAAGTTGAAAATTAGAAAGAACAAGTAAGAGGCTCACTTCATCCATCAACTAAATTTTGATCTTTTAAATATCTCCTTATGAACATTCTTCGAAGTTCGATAAAAGTATCTTAAAGTTAGTTTAAAGATAGAAATAATAATAATAATAAGAAGAATCTAAGAGCATAGGAGGTTTAGGAAAACTCGATCGCACCGCACCATTCATCAAAATGGATCCTGCTAACACAACCCTTTCCTTGGATATTTAAATATAGATTCGGAGACGTATAGATGGTTTCTATAGTTGATGATATTGACTTACGTTTGTTTATGAATTTTTCGAAATAAGTCTTTGGAAAATAAAGGGGCAAAAGGTTGTTGATTGATCCTAGGAAGTATCCTTCTAACAATCCTTCCTTCATTCCTCATTGACATCTAGGACGTGGCCGGCACCGTTATTGATCATTTTCAAAGGGAGAGTTTCGTGGATTGTGAATGAACTGCTAGCCCAAGCACCATTCTTTTAACCCTTGCACCAAACTGATGGCCTCGATCAATCAAGGAGTAGCAACCATTGGCGCGATAGAACTTGTTCTGCTTAGCCACGCCAGCAATCATGGAATTTGAAGTGCGTAAGTTGAATAAAGTCTTAGCAAATATGTTATCTGAAGGTTTAGATCAATGAAATCTAAGCTCTTCAAGTTCAATGATTAAAGGTGGATATGAGTAGTCAACTAAGCTAAAGGGTGTCCACGATGAAATTGCCACACACAAAATTGATTTGCAAAATTCGAGTTTTTATCCGATTGCCATCAAACTTTCAGGGATTTAAAAATAACTAACAAACTTAATTTTACCATTTTACTCGTATTTTATTTACAGTCCATACGCAAATGCCCGCACCTTGACCTTAACCCCGGCCATAAGATTCTGCACAATCCGTGAATCAACCGTTTTTTGCCTGTAAACCCATACTTTCGTCAGTTCCTCGACTGTCTTCTCTATCTTCGGTCGTTTAAGAAGGTGCTGCTTCATAATCGGCCAGTTTCAGAAGGCCAAAACTAAGGCTGGGTTTCGAAAGTTTAAGGTTCAAAAGGCCACTTATCGCGACGAGAAGCAGAACAAGTCCGCCAAAACCCGTGCCAGGAAGTTGTACCTCAACATGCGGACGAAAGTTGGATGCTGCATCATGGACGACGAAACCTATGTGAAGGCCGACTTCAAACAGATCCCAGGCAACCTGTTTTTCAAACTCTCGAAGAAATTCCTGGTTTGGCGGTCTTGCTCTGCTTCTCGTCGCGATTAGGGGCCTTTTTTACCTTGAACGTTCGAAGCCCAGCCATAGTTTTGGCCTTCTGGAACTGGGCGATTATGAAGCAGCACCTTCTTAAACGACCTAAGGTAGTGAAGACAGTCAAGGAACTGAAGAAAGTATGGGTTTACATGCAAAAAAGGTGGATTCACAGGTTGTGCAAAATCTTAAGGCAAAGGTGCAGGCATTTGCGTATGGACTGTAAATAAAATTTAAAAAAAATAGTAAAATGATGTTTATTAGTTATTTTTCAATCCCTGAAAATTTGATGGCAATCGGATGAAAACTCGAAATAGGCGAATCAATTTGGGTGTGGCAATTTCATCGTGGACACCCTTTAAGCTAAACTAAATTATATATGGTTTTTTTTTCCTTATCGAGAATTCAAATTTCAATTCGTGATTAAATATTTGTTCTAATTCATGTTTTTACAGCGGAATTTTTTGACAAACCATTCCATTTTAAATGATAAAAAAATGTCAGTCAAGATAATTTAAAATTAACAATTATCAACATATTATCATTTGGATTAACAATTGTTAATTGTGGTTGATTACTGATTTGATCTGATATTTGTTCTAAAACTCGGATTAATTTTTTTTTTGAATTTTGTAACATTTTCCGTAGTGGGGATGAATAAACCAATTGGTTTCAAATCCAAAAAAAAAATATGTATTATATTTCTGTACACTGATTCTTTGGTCCGAAGTTTTAAATTCTGGTTTTATTAGAAATTTTAATTCGTAAGTATTTTTTATCTGATGCTCCGGAAAAATTGATTAAAATTTGTAAGCCAGACTGCTTTGAATTTATATTTCATCAGAATTCGAGTTCAGAATAAGAAACATCATTTAGAATTAGTTTATTAATGGCTAACCAGCAAAAGCATCGATTTGAAGCTTTAGTTTAGATATATTTTCAATCGTATAAGTAAAATTTCTTATTATTTCGAATTTATTGTGCATTTTTGGTATTGTTATTATTTCTAGCTAAATTTGATTTTTGGAAACTGCCCCACTCCCCCTCCCTTTCATCGACAGATCCTTCGCACGGACCTGATATCGAATAAACCCTGCATGTTCTAGATCCACGTTGTTTATTTTGGATGTTGGCCATAGTTTAAATCCTTTTCAGGTTTCTCTTTAATTTAGATGACAAACTCATTCAGCGTAAAATTCTGTTTCCAATTCCAACGGAAAACCTCCCGTTGTACCCAGTTCGAAAACTATAATCTCGACCAAACTCCGATATAAAAGACTTAAACTGCTACCCTCCATTCGATACAGTTTGCAAATATAATCCAACGTACAGCAGCAACTTTCTCGATTCGTTAGCTACTACGGCAATAGTTTGTACTTAATCTACTGCAACAGAAAATAAGGTCAAAACGATAATCGTAACCTTTTTATCACTGCCAGTGCTCTCAGAGTTCTGCTCCGGGTACATGGATGCTGTGAACTTTTAGTACCTACTACCTACTACTATACTGCTCTTGTCCCTCGCTTGTTCCCTCGTCTTCCCAGGAAAACTGATTGCACTCTTCGTGGCTCCTCTATCCAGTACATGGAGGGGGTTCCTCTGTCAATATGTATGTATGTATTTCCATGAACGGAGAAAATGCGAAGATGTCACGTCAGTACAAGACAAGTGACACTAGCTAAACCCTACTCCCATCTTCCTTCGGTTTTTCACAACAAAACAAAAGCTCAGCTCAGCTGACAATGGAACAGTACCTACCTACAGCGAGTAAGCGAGAATCCGAAGAAAAATCGCACAAAATCGATAACCCACTATTGGAATGAATGAGATTTTGTGGAGAAGCTTTTCTCTGGGTCCTGCCAGAATATCTGGCACGGAGCTAAGGGACGCGCTGAATCGGACATGTAGTTTCATATTTCCGACATTGATGCTCATGATCGGCCCATAAATACATACCATCTCGAATCAAACAAATGTGTACATTCAAAATTGAGAAAAAAACGGAAATGGACATTAGATATATGACATTGTGCCGAGCAAGACGCGGCTCTATTTGATCGACATTAGAAAAAATCTTGTCCAACAGCCGAAATTTTGATAGGGTTAACACAAAGGACTATGAATTAAGGTATTTTTTTCAAATTTTTCCTAAATTCAAAATTCCTGTGTTTGAAATGTATCCGTTTTTGGTCAAAACAAACGAGTGACTTTTGAAAATGAGGTTAGTCTATGGGGGTTTTGATTTGAAATTTTGTTTCAAAATGTTGTAAAAGTAGCAGTTCATAATGTGTGTTATATCGATCAGTGCCCAGAGAGGGAGATAATTTGGGCAATAAATCTCAATAGATCCAAGCCGCAGGTTGACGCCAGAATTTTTACTTTTTTTTAGGTAAAATTTCCTTAGAATTCAAATCTACCGGTTTTGAAAAATGATAATTTTTTTTCGAAAAACTGCCGTGTAGCAAAAAATTGTTTCAGCGGAAATGTTTGAGGACTCATATCTAATGTGATGAACCATGTAGGGCAAAACTCCTCAGTTCAGCTTGACCAGTGACTTTGTAATTTTATTTTTTTTCATCAGATTAATAATCTATTATAATAGATCTTTTAAAAGGAATATTCTGGTGATCGAGGTGATCACTCCCCTTAAGCGAAAAAACCCGTTGAAATTACTCAAAAACTCTCGAGTTTAAAAATTTTTGAATTTCTTCTAGTCGGTATACCCTTGAACTTTCAAAATTTTCCACTCCACGGAAATTGGAGTCAAATTTTCCATTGGGGAGATAAATTTCCCAATAGGCGCTGCAGAAGCCACAGAAGTCCACTGGCAGTCTAACTTTCTTATCTTTCTTTTAACAAGGCAACTGTTATGTAATGTTCAACCCATTAAACCCATTTTTCGCAAAAAAAATACACATAAGTTTGGTTTTATAAAAACACTTCAGTTCTACGAATAGCTTCATCGTTCAGGAAACATTTTTTCCCGAAAATTGCATAACTTTAGGGGCTAAATAGCTTAATATATTATTTGAAATATTTGTTATTTTTTTATCGTTTTCCTAACCCTGCCTTAAGACTTTTTATACCTCTTCTTTTCTACGTAACATAGAGTAATTTTTGTTCAAAATGAAAAACCAGATTGTGGTAAGTTTAAGACCTATTTTTCTATAGCTATTTTAGATCGAAAAAAACGACCATGGATTTCTAACGTGACCAAAGGATAATTTTTCGAAAAATATCTCCATTTTAGTATTGATAAGATGTATCCTTTGACAAATCATTGTTAAACAGTGGCCATTGGTATGGATTGTAACATGTTTTGAAACATTCTGCGCAAAAAATAAGTTGAAATAATGATTGGTTTTTGTTTTATGCTGATTCCTGGGAACTCCATCTAAAAGCAGGTTTGTTTTTAAAAGGGATACCTAATAAAATTAAATTTTTGTTTTCTTTTTCATAAAATAACAAATTAAAAACAAACTTACATAACAGATTTTTTCTTCAATTATTTTTCCGTAAAAGTATGTATACCGTTGCCTGTTAAACCGGAAAATTTTCAAATAAATTTCAATTTTAAATTTGTCGATACACTTTTAATTAAAAGTTCTTATTTAAACCAAAGGCAGTTAAAAACACGATTCTTTTTCAAAAAAAGACATTCTAGCTAACTTGATAATTTCAATTGTTTAGAAGATGCATTAAGATGCACATTTTTTGAAAACTGTTCGATTTCTTCTACTTAAAATGCTCTAGCTTTGATCTTTTCACCTAAGAATACTTCATGTTTGTCTAACAATTCTACTCAATGGAACTCAATCCATGATCCATCGAAAATGTTAAAAACTTAATAGGAGAATAGGTGCACATGATTAAATAACTGTTAGAAAAAATTTTGGCGTCATGAATTCGAATATTTCGTCAGATTTTATTTTTCACTTCAAGATTTGGTGGAATGGCTTGTAACGCGTAAAATTTTAAATTTGAGCAATTTTTATGATGTTCCAGTTGATAAACTAATAAACCTTGTTTACAACTAAATAATGATTATGAATCTATTTATTATGCTAAAATGATACAATGCTTTAGAATAAGGTTGCCAGAATTTTTCCCTATCGTATCCGGGCTGGACAAAAAAGGGCTAATTGAACCAAAAACTTGGCAAAATCCGAGTAGTTGATTTAAAAATTTTCTTTTGAACTCAAAAACCGGGCAGTATTCGGGCAAATTTAGAAAAAAAAACACATAAATTATTGCTTGAATACCAAATAAAAAAATCAACTATTTCAATCAATAACCCATCAGCCGAGTTTAAATTGTATTTTAGGCTTCCATAAAATAGTTAATGTTAATTTTGACAAAAATTGTTCAACAAATTTCATGTTTGATCACGAAAATAAAAAAGTATAGTTACTCGTTTTAATTTTTTGTTCGTTTTTGTTGAATTCAATGATTTAGCAACAGGGAGTTGGTTTGGAAATGAGATACCATTTATTCATTTCTGTTCATCAAGTCCTTATAAGCTAACTTAGACCTATAGCGATAACAATCTTGTCGCTTAACCTAGGTGATTCTCAACTCAGAATCATTCCTTAAATACTATCACATTCTGGGCTAACTACTCAGAATAAACTGCCAACACTGCAGGGTAACTCATAACCACTTGCTGTGTTGGCTGAGTTTATCGTGCAGGATGACAACATTTATATTGTTGTCATCATCATTGACCATCATTAACTGTCAACCGCTATTGTTCTCAATATGCGAATTGACTAAAGAGAACAAAACCAAAACAATCGGTTTTGGTTCGAATGTGGTCGCGAGGAATCGGGTCCGGGAGTTTCTCCGGAATAAATGTAAGTATCAACAGTTGTTACAAAAAAAGTGAAAAAAAAAATCCGGGAAAATCCTTTTTCATCAAAATCGGGGCAACCGGACCGTTTTTATATTTTTAACTAAATATCCGGGAAAGTCCAAATGAAAATTATCTTATTATTCCTGACTTACTGAAAAGGACATTATTTCGGATATATTGTAATATATCCCAGTTCTTAGTTAATATATGTATTTGACATGTTCCACTAAATTGAGTTTTTCAATAAAAACAATGAATAATTTTCTCTAATATTCCAAGTTTTCTAATCGTATACTAAAACAAATCTATATATATAAAAATGAATTTCTGTCTGTCTGTCTGTCTGTCTGTTCCCTATAGACTCGAAAACTACTCAACCGATTTGCGTGAAACTTGGCAGATGGGGGTATTGAAGGCCGGGGAAGGTTCCTATTGTGGTTTGAGACCCCTCCCTCTCTCATGAAGGGGGGAGGGGCCTCCCAAACAAAAGACAATTTTTTGCATAACTCGAGAACCCATCAAGCTAATGGTATCATATTTGGCATGGGGTGGTATTTGGGAACGAGGAATATTTCTATGAATATTTGGTACCCCTCCTTTCTTTCAGTGGCGTGATAGGAAGGGGGGAGGGGGGCTAACTTACAATTTTTCATGTAACTCGAGAACTAATCAAGATATTGGATCCAAATTTGGCATGTGAAGGTATTTGGATACGAAAAATATTTCAATGAATATTTGAGACCCCTCCCTTTTTCCAGTTGAAAGGGGGGGGGGGCCTTTTTCATATTTTTTTGTATAGTTCAAAAACTAATAAAGCAATTTGAACCAAATTTGGCATGGGAGGGTATTTGGATACGAAAAATATTTCTATGGTAATTTGAGACCCCTCCCTCTTTCCAGTAGAGAGATGTAAAGGGGGAGGGGCCTCTTTTATAGTTTTCAACATAACTAAGAATGTAATTAAGCCAATGGAACCAAACTTTGCATGGGCGGGTATTTGGGAACGTGACATGTTCTAATGATTGTTTGAGACCCCTTCCTTCTTACAGCGGGGAGGAAGGAAAGAGGGAGGGGAGTTTCATACAATTTTTACTGCATAACTCAAGAACTAAAACAGCTAATGGAACCAAATTTGGCATGGAACGATATTTGGGTACGAGAAATGCTTCTATGAATATTTGGTATCCCTCACTCTTTCGAAGAGGTGGATGAAAAGGGGAAGGCGAGGTCTCCCTTACAATTTTCAGTATAACTGGAGAGCTGATCAAGTAAATTGAACCATATTTGACATGTGAGTGTATTTGGATACGAGAAATGTTTCTATTATAAATTGAAGCCGTACAAGTTAAGCGGTAAGATATAAAGGAAGAAGGGGGGGGGGGGGGGGGGGGCTTCCATTTTTTTCCATAACTCGAGAATTAATCGAGCAAATGAAACCAAATTTGGCATCAAAAAGTATTTGAGTACGAAAAATACTTTTATGAATATTAAGTTATCACCCCTCTATTGAAAGAAGAGAACGGAAAGGGGGATGGTATTCCCTTTCAAGTTTATACAAAACTCAAAAATTTACTACGTAAATAAAACCAAATTTGGCATGGCATGGAATATAGGAAGGGAAGAGGGAAGCTTACATTTAACTTTTTTTTTTTTTACAAAATCCGAGAAATGGACAATACTTAACATGGAAAATCATTTTGGTATGACTCTATGATTATTTGACACATCATCCTTCTTTCAGTGAGAAGGTACATGGGAGGAGGGAGGTGAGCCCAATACAATTTTGTTAGCATATGTTCTCAGTTTATGCTTACGAAGCCAACAAATGGAAACAAATATGGCATGGAAAGGTACTTGGTTACGAGATATGTTTCTACGATTGTTTAGACTCTTATGCTTTACAGTGTAGAGAGGGAAAAAAAGAAGGGGGCTCCATACAATTTTTGTTGTAAAGCTTAAATACTTATCAACCAATGGAACTATATTTGATATAAGAGGATTTTGGGGAACGAAAAAAATGTTTTTTAAAGATTACAATCTCCATTCAGCAGGGGGTGAAGGGAAGGACAGGGGGGGCTCTCTAATCAGTTTTTTAGCATAAATCCAGAACATATCAAGCAAAAACAACCATACTTTATAAGTTAGATTATTTACGAACGATTAATTTGGGACCCTTTTTTTTTAGGGCGAAACTTAAGGAAACAGATGAAAATTATCAGATCTATAAAACAAATTTATAAATCAAGATTCAGAATATAAGTTATGGTTTGTGTTGCAATTTGAAACTCCAGCTGAAGCTCTCATTTTATAGTGGTTGCTTATTAATTTCGTCATAATTTGATTTAAAATAATACCAAAAACAATAAAAATTTGAATGATTTGATTTGATTCTGAAAGGTGTAGCAAAGCACACCGGTTCAGCTAGTATTAAATAAAAACACAAAATATTTTAGTAGTGTATTTTTTTTAAAGGCTCGTAAGTTATTTGATTTTTATGCGATCTTGATGGAGTCTTCAACAATGTTTCTTAAAATCTAATATATAAAGATGAGTTGGACTATACTGCCGCTCATAGCAAGTCCGCCCCATTCGCGTTTTTGTTGAGTTGAGAAAACAGCAATTGAATTTTTTTACTTGTATTGAGAAATGTCGTATTTTCCTGCGGTTTTGATGGCAGCAATCAACAGCATTTGTTACTTACGTGACAAACAAATACTTTTGCATCATTGCTCGTTCAAAAATACCAAAATTTGGTTGGTTTGTGTTGAAAATTATATTCTGGGACGCATATGCGATTATTTTCATGGTAGGTATTTAGCAAAAATGATAGCAAGTCAGTCCCATTCCATAGCCAACTGCAAACGCTGATGAAAAAACAAGGCTAGAAGAGAGCTTGTCCCGATCTATCGGAACCAAGTTCTTGGACAACCTAGGGTAAGCATTCTAGATGCAGAACCAGACCAGGCTACCGGATCTTTAAAGAATAAATGGAAAATACCCGGTCTGATCCGGTTGCCCGGATATCGAGGAAAAAACCCGATTTTTTCTGAATTTTTATCACAATTTTTGCAAAATCCAAACTAAAAACTCTTATTCAAATCCTGAAATGTATTATTTTTGGGACGAATTACTTCGAATATAAAATAAAATAGCTTTGCATACATTTTTTGAATAGTAAAATAAGATTTGAACGCCCGCCGTTGATGTGTCTTGGTAAAAAATCTGTTTTCATGTGTTTATTTTTTACCTTTTCTCTTGCCTTTTATAGGAAAATATCTGGATTTTGACCGGATTTGACGGGTTATGGCCCGGTTTTTGAGTTCGAAATTTTGAAATCCATTACCCAGGAGATTGCCTTATTTTGGGGTAAAAATGATCGAATTTTCCCGGCCGGATACGTTCAAAAATAAACTTAGAAAGCTTAATGTGAGTATGAAGAGGGCTACAAGTAAAGACCTCTTATGAGTTTTAATTTTATACAATTAAAATTTTAAATTGAATGTTCGGAAAAATAGCAAAAAATATTTCACTTTTTTATAACATACGAGAAATTGCTGTAACAGCCAGGCCAATCTGTATCATATCGAATATAACTGCAGGCTGCACAATTGTTATAGTAGCAACGTTATATTTCAAAGCACACTACATGGTCGTCTATCACTATAATTATTAACTTTGGGACCGACTTGTGATGATTTTCTCGATGGGACTGACTTGCGATCATTTTTACGATGGGACAAATTTACTTGAGGTTTTTTTCAATTTCATCAGAACAAAGTATTCAAAAAAAATATTTCTCCTAAAACTACCGATAATTTTAAGGTGATTCCACGGATAAACTCAAAAATGATGAAAATGCAAATGGGACGGACTTGCTATGAGCGGCAGTATATATGTTTGTTTGTTTGTATGCACCTTATACAAATCCACACCGCTTAACCGATCAGGTTGAAATTTGGTACAGAGTTGTAGTTGAACCAGGGTAAGGTTTTAGTAATAGTTCTGAGCCCCTCCCACCTAAGAAAAGGGACCCCCCCATACAACTTTCGTTTTTATTCCCACAAACCAAAAGTCATGGCACCCATTTTGTCAACCGACTTTTTTCCCCTTGGCGGGTTGTTTTATCACCATCACCATGATGGGCTGGGCAGTAGAAACGACCTTCCAGAGTTCACGTGTACTGGAAAGCAAATCAAAGGTTGCTCAGCAATAAAAATTTGAAAAGAGAAATTTTGGCGGGTATTTTTTCGTTCTACTATTCAAACCACATGGTACGGGAACGAGGTTTTTGATTGCAATAATGAGCCTTAATTTAGGAATGAAAAATACAATTAACCTGTAAGGAATATATTGACTAGAATTGTGGTAGTTTTCAAAGTGCTCCCTACCACCGCTCGAGGGCTTTGAGAGTCTACAAGGATATACAGTGAACTGAACAGTGAACAATGAATTGGCTTCTTCAGCTGAATAACTATTTGGACTGAATGTTGAAAAACTAATGAACCGAATTCCATAAATTCCAGCTTTTAAGAACCAACCGTTTTCATATTTTTAGGATTCCTTTTAGAGAAAGAAATATGAATTTGATTCAGAGTTATGTGTTGAAGGCTGCAATTTCAACGCTTTGATATCCGCGGGAAAATTTAAACGGGGGATTTGAAAATTGATTAGATCATTAAAGCTGAGGTTTTTATCTTTATACAATTCTATTTTATTGACCGATTTATAACTTTCGATTCATTTTTGGTTATCAATGTGTTCAATTCTACCATCCAATTTAGCAAAAAACCGTTTGGTACTGCGAGTTCAAACAAATGATATCAAAGAATTTTAACATTGATCACTCATCAAAATAATTAATGGAATGATTGTGTCCGAGGATAGTAAAATTGAAATAGAACTCAAATAAGACCATATCCATAACATTTAACAAACTTTCAACATTTAAGAAAAACTTATCAAAAAGCAGTGTTAAATTAAAAAAGCGAAAAAAGCACACATACAATTGAAACATGCAAAATGAGCCTTAAGCATAGTTCAACAAGGTTCGGAAGTGTTTTTAGACATTTTTAGGTAAATAAAACTTAAATATACCATTGTACATGGAGATCATCCATCTTGAAAAGTGGGATAATCTCCTAAAGAGAATTTCATTGGATGGGGAATGGGAAAGATAAATTATTTTATCATTTGCAGTTAAAAAATGTTTAGGCCCAATCTATTCGAGCATCCTAAAAATTGATGGGTGAAAAAAATGTTTTCCGTAATAGGGAAAGGGAAAGGAAATTATTTGAATATAAAGCTCTCAACATGTCGAAAAATCAACCGACTCATTTTGATTTATATTTTTTGTGAACCCGAGCAAGGCCGGGTAAAATCAGCTAGTAATAAATAATATCTACAACTTTTGTGACAATATCAAGCCTTGAAGTCTGATTGTTTTAAGAAACAAGTTATTTTTATCTCCCTTCCAGGTGAGAAGTTCACTTTTTTCTTTCAAGAATATGAAAGATTATCAAAAAAGTAGATTTTGAGATAGCGTATAATGAACAAATTCATTGATCAAAATTTTTAGGCAGGATCGTGAGAAATCTAGGGAAGTCCCACTAAGAGACTGCAAAACAGCTGGAAATCAGATATGTGATCAAAATTCATGTGATAAATAGTTCTAGAAGTCCTAGAAGATCTAACAGTGACCTAAAATTTGAATAAAAGTAAGAATGGTGGTTGAATCGTGCGCTAAATTGTAGACCGTTAGCGGGGTGAAATCAGAAATTTGGAAACAAATCGTGAAGGAAATCGATACATACTTCCTAGCGAGTACCTGGCGGATCTCCTGTCA
Source organism: Uranotaenia lowii (assembly GCF_029784155.1). Taxonomy (NCBI): domain Eukaryota; kingdom Metazoa; phylum Arthropoda; class Insecta; order Diptera; family Culicidae; genus Uranotaenia; species Uranotaenia lowii. Next base: position 235,450,894 of record NC_073692.1, on the reverse strand, counting down.
GAAATTTTTCATTGAAAAGCCATGCCTGAATGTTCCGAAGAAAAACGAGAGGAAAAATTAAAAAAAAATTATATATCTAGTTCTAAATTTGGCTGACAATCTGTGGAAGATGCAAATCGATACCATTATTCTTTAATTCTTCTTAGGAAACAAGTATTCTTCCTGCAATATGGAAAGAATCATTTTTGGTTCCAATATTCAAAAGTGGCATAAAATCTGATGTACGAAATTATCGCGGAGTTGCTATTTTTTCCTGTATTCCTAAATTATTCGAATCCAATCCATAGAAATATATTCTCACAAGTAAAAAATTTAATCTCGAATAAACAACATGGTTTTTTCAAAGGCCGTTCTACGATCACTAATTTACTACATTTTGTAACATTTACTATAAAGGCGATAGACAACGGCAATTATGTTGAAACATTGTATACTGATTTTAGTAAAGCATTCGATAGGTTGACATTTTTTTGTTACTTTTCAAGTTAGCCAAGTTTGGGTTCAATCATAGACTTTTGCAATGGATTTAGTTATATTTAACTGGTAGAACAAAAAGAGTACGATTTGAAGGAAGTCTGCCACCAGTTGTAAATGTAACATCAGGTGTTCTTTAAGGTTCTCATCTTGGCCCGTTACTGTTTATTTTATTTGTTAACGATGTTGACTACATCTTAAAAGATTTAAATGTTTCAATTTACGCAAACGATATGAAAATTTTTCTGGAAATTCGTAAACCATCGGATATTGAAGTGTTTCAACGTGGACTAAATTGTTTTTAATCCTGGTGCTCAAAATGTTTACTAGAGCTTAATGTAAAAAATGTAGCTCAATATCATTTTCGAGAAAGCAGCTAATGAGAAAAGAGTTAATAAAATTAGGTCAAAATATAGTTGAAAGATGTAGTCAAGTTTGAGACTTAGGAATCTTATTGGACTCTAAACTAGCCTTTGTTATCCATTTTAATAATATCATCTACAAGGCAAGTAATATGCTTGGTTTTATCAAAATATTTAGTCTGCAATTTAATGATTCTTACACAATAAAAACTTTGTATGTAGCTTATGTTAGGCCCCTCCTTGAATACTGCAGTGTAGTGTGGTCTATATCAAGAAGTTCACATGAATCGTATTGAGTCAGTACAAAAGCAATTCTTGTTGTTTGCCTTGCGTAAATTAGGCTGCACGACTTTACCCCTTCCATCATATGAATCTCGATGCATGCTTATTTATTTAAAAAATACACTGAAAAAACAAAGAGAGTTTGCAATGATAGCCTTCATAAATGATACTGTAGCTCAAAAAGTGAATGCTCCGGAAATTTTAGAAAATTTTAACTTTTATGCTCCCACTAGATCATTAAGAAACCGGAATTTGTTTTACATCAATATTCACAGAACAAATTATGCCAAAAATGTACCTATTAACAGAATGAAGGCATGCTATAATATGTATTATGAAAATCTAGATGTGACAATGAACAGAAGTTAACTTTAAAACATTTCTTCCGGATTAATTAGACATAGTATGTAACTAGTTATAAACGTATTTGTAAATAAAACGGTCTACAACTGATTTTTTTTTTGTGATGGTCCCATGAGGCCCATTTGGGTCCTCCCTCCACCCCATACGCATCATTTGAAGTGGGAGGGACAATTTATCCTTTGGATATTTGTTTACACATTTCTTTGTCATTTTCTGTACTACTTGGTCGTCTTATCAACTCCCGCGTATGTCCATCACTGTACAGATTATATGTCTGATATCATATTTCCATCACATTATTAAGATCCCATTTGGGATTCTTGCATATCTTAAAAATTTGTCTTCACATATAGTATTGCCATTCGTTTGAAGCTTTTTATATTTAAATTATCTTTGATGTCTTGCGGCAAGCTGTTATACATCTTCAATCCGTTGTAGAATATAGATCGTTTCTTCATTTCTTTCTTAGCAAATGGAAGTCTAAAATCACATGCCCTTCTCATATTGTAACTGTGAATATCGTTTCCAAACTGTAGATCTCGAGCCAAATGTGAAGGTAACATTCCATTTTTCATTTTATGGACAAACATTAGGCTATTATAAGCAATTCGTTGTTTCACAGACAGCCATTTAAGCATGTCAAGCATAAGAGCACTAGGCGTGTACCGGTTGCAACGTGTCACAACTCTCATAATCTTAATTTGGATTTTCTGCAATCGCTTTATTTGTGTGTCTGAGGCTTGAAGTAGAATTGTAGAACAGTAATCAAAATGTGGCATAATTACTGACTTCACATAAATGATTTTTGACCCGAAAGTCAAATACCTATTTATTCTACAAAGTATATCATATTTTTCGCGATTTTTTAGATTGTATAATCCACATGCTCTATAAAGTTTAGCTTATCATCGACTTGAACTCCTAAATACTTTATTTGACGTACTCTTTCGATCACACATCCGCCAATTAGCAGACTTGGGCAATTCACAATTTTGCGGTTGCCTATTATCATCCAGTTTGTTTTATCGAGATTTAGACATAATTTTCTTTGTTTCAGAAACTCAGTAATGTTCTCCAGATCAGCATTTGTCTCATGCATTATGAGTTCTAAATTTTTACCAGTCCAATAAGACACTGAATCATCAGCAAACAGTTTCAGGTGACCGCGTTGTAGGCACATTTTCAAGTCGTTGATGTATAAAATAAATAGAATTGGCCCCAGGACACTTCCTTGAGGGACACCTATCTTATTTTCTTTGTACTGAGAGTAAGACGAGCCAAGCTTTGTCCGTTGCATTCTTTTTTCCAGGTAACTTTGAAACCACTGTAAGACCATGCCACTTAAGCCGATTCTTGCTAACACATCCAACAATTTCAATCGATCAATCGTTTCAAACGCTCTCTTGAAATCAAGGAAAACAGCGACTGTGTAATTACCATTTTCAACATTATCTTTCCATTTTCGAAGTATCGAATTAACCGCTGTTTCCGTGGAATGATGTTTCCTGAATCCAGATTGTTCCTCAATCAAAATATTTTCTGATTCAATGAACTGTAGCAATTGCCGTTTTACTGCTAGCTCCAGCACCTTCTCTTGTAACTCCAACATGTTAAAAGGTTTAAATAAAGTTGACTCTCGTGTGTTGGTCTGTTTTTGAACAGGGACCAGAGTTGAAAATTTCCATGTTTCTGGCATTGTACCTGATTGCAGACTCGTGTTTATAATTTCCAATAATGAATTTGCGAGTATTGTCAAAGAATCCTTGAAAACTCTTAATGACACATTATCAATGCCCGCTGTAGATTTCATGTTGTTTACTATTTCAAAGAATTCTTGACGACAATAAATAAATAAATAAATAGATAAGTGGTACATAACGATAGTCATAACCAACGGCCAAATATACCAAAAATACCTACAAATGCGGCCGTTTTCCTTCCATGGCACTTTCAAAGGTTTAATAAAATTATTACGCTACGCTATTCCTGCCATTATGTGAAAACTGTGATTGAGTGATGAAAAGTTAATAATGTTGTTTTCTTGCAGATGGACAATCTGCTAAACTTGTCATACACAGTAAACGAAAATTACCGAATCCAGTAATTTTTTTTTACCGAAATCCTAACATGTGTAAATCGTTAAAATTGTTTCGGTAAAAAATAAACGAACTTCGGTAAATCGATTCTTCATTTACCGATGTTCGTTTATTTTTTACCGAAAAAATTACCGAACAGTTTAACGATTTACACATGTTAGGATTTCGGTAAAAAAATTACCGAACTCGGTAATTTTCGTTTACTGTGTAGCATCCATAAAATAGAAAAATTTGAGTTATTTCGAAGGCCAAACTCCAGGAAATGAAGAACGTTAACAAAAATAGCCTTGATTTAGAAAAACGGTAGTTCAAAGTGTGCAACACAGATGGCGCATATGTTGGCCAAACATTTTAGTCAATAAACTTATTAATTAGACGCTATCTCAAAAAATACTTGATAACGACGAATACTATTTTTATAATTTTTTTTTTAAATACCACAATTTACTTACAAAATTTTCGAAAGGTTAACATGTCGATTGTCAAATACCCATATTCACCAAATTTAACTCAAAACTTTTCGTTACGTTTCAATTGATCTTATTTTTATTCACCCTCAAAATGAATGAAAAAATTGCTAACATAAAAGCAAATGTCAGTGCATGTGTAGATAGTTTTTAAAAGCTTCAGTTAATGCGAGGACTTTGCTTTCTCATTTCCGGATTGAGTTCGATTTGACAATCACGTGACAGTGATTCTCAACTGACTTTTCAATAACATTTCCTTGGACCAGTGCTGTTCTCACATTTTTTTGCATATTTTTTTTATATAAATTGACTGTTCGGCCGGCTGTAATGTGATTTTTTGTGACTCCCGAGTTCTAAAGTTGCATTTCCGTTCGCATTATGGCTCCCATTTGTGGAAGTTGGAATTCATTTTAACAATCTGTGCACCGCCATCGCCAACAACCGTTGAAAATTGAAACCGATAATGTGAAAACTTGCCATCGAGTTTAAGGTGAGCTACTGAGTGATTGTGTCAAGGGAATAAAATCGAATTTCACTTTTTCGGAATCACTTTCCGAGTGGGACGTTTCGATGTCGGTCGATTGCTTCTGGGCAAAATTATTCAAGTAACGGTTTGCCTCAAACACTCCAAAACAAATCCTTTTTTGCTCTGTCTCTAGATATTCTCAATGCAGTACAATTTTCATTTCTCGAGCAACACTCCCAGCTAGTCAACCCAGGCAGCAGTGTTCCGAAACGAGCAAATCGAATGTAAACAAACCAATAATTCTTGTCAGCGAAGCGCTCGAAACTTTGACTATTGTACCGAGTGAGCGAGCTAGATTCGACACTTATGTAGCTTGCTTGCGCTTTTTGCTCTGTTTGTCGGTTCCGTTCTGTTTTGTTGGGAAATTGTTGTCGTTCGTGTCGATTGTTTTGGCGGAAACGCAGGGGAGGTTTCGTCCGATGAACTTTGCCCGTTACTAATTTTGACCTTCAACAGATGATGGCAGTTAATCAGAAACTTTGGCGGTAAGCAATTTGCCGGCTCCTTTCCCCTACGGCCTAGGCTTATTGGCTATCGATTTCGGAATTTATGTGATAGGCCTTACCCAATCGACATTTTAACCTTTTAAAGGTTTTGCAAGAAAATTGTGGTATTTTAAGAAATAACAAAAAAGTATATTAAACATTGTTCTTTGATTATTTTATTTGAGGTTGCAGCGAAAATTGCCATGTCAAATTTCTAAAACCGTATCGTATAGATATTTTGTTTATTGGCCCAAAACACAGACCAGTGCAAAATTTCAGCTGAATCATACTTAGTTTAAGAACTGGCTTGTTGAAAAAAATAACAACTCGCTCCTAACCATTTAAATATTGATGAATCATAAACTCCATGTTACACGAGGGTGTTTCTAAAAATAATTCAAAAACATTAAAAATTGTAATCATTGAATTTCAACGACAAACTATAGGGGAGAATGAGGATACTTAATCCCTGGGGATACTTGATTCCTTAGCTATATCTTGAAACTGGAATGTCTAACAAAGATCAAATGTTCTAGAAAAATGTGCCAAAACAAGCAAAATAACAATGCTTGTAGTTTAAAATTTTCTAACAAAATAATTGTTTGAGTTATTGAACTTTGTTTGAAAAATTTCACAAAATGTAACTTGAAGATCTTTTTTCATCACTTTTAAATGTTCCTTACATGGGAAAATTATGAAAAAAATATTTGTTCCAATGTATCAATCGTTCGAGCGTAAAATGAACTTCATAATGCCATATTTTCAAAGTAATGGAAAACTCTCAACTTTTTTCAGAAAAAGTTTTCTAAAATGTAGATTATGGGTACAATGGATTTCCTAGAGTTGGGTACAATTGATCCCCCTTCCAAACGGCATATTCTTCTTCTGAATTGATCGTTATGATTGCTGATTACGAAATTACTAATATTTTTCCAAAAACTAATATTAATATTTATCCAACAATTGTCTGAAGAAAAGAGCAAAATTAATTAATTTTCTCTTAATTATAAAAAATAGCGCCTTTAAGTATGCAATGTAATTAGCGTTGAGACAAAGTTATAGAATTTTCTTCTTATGTCTGCTATAAATGTTGAAATGAGAACAAACATGACCAAAATAGTCAATTAACATTCTATCTTGAGGTTTTGTTTGATTTTTTAGAAGGATTAGGGCTTCCTGAATAAAAGATCAAGTCTCCTTCAATAGGGGATCAAGTCTCCCCTAACTTCAGAAAAATCGCAATTTTTGTAATTTTTATAATATTTGTTATTTTTGTAATTTTTGTAATTTTCGTAATTTTTGTAATTTTTGTAATTTTTGTAATTTTTGTAATTTTTGTAATTTTTGTAATTTTTGTTATTTTCCTAATTTTTGTAATTTTTGTAATTTTTGAAATTTTTGTATTTTTGTTGTTTTTGTACTTTTTGTAATTTTTGTAAGTTTTGAATTTTTTGTAATTTTTGTAATTTTTGTAATTTTTGTAATTTTTGTAATTTTTGTAATTTTTGTAATTTTTGTAATTTTTGTAATTTTTGTAATTTTTGTAATTTTTGTAATTTTTGTAATTTTTGTAATTTTTGTAATTTTTGTAATTTTTGTAATTTTTGTAATTTTTGTAATTTTTGTAATTTTTGTAATTTTTGTAATTTTTGTAATTTTTGTAATTTTTGTAATTTTGGTAATTTTTGTAATTTTTGTAATTTTTGTAATTTTTGTAATTTTGGTAATTTTGGTAATTTTTGTAATTTTTGTAATTTTATAATTTTTTTCATTTTTTCATTTTTTTCATTTTTGTAATTTTTGTCATTATTATCTCTTAGTAATTTTTGTCATTTTTTGTCATTTTTGTCAAATTTGTCATTTTTGTTATTTTTGTCAAATTTGTAATTTTTGACATTTTTGTCCGTTTTGTAATTTTTTCATTTTCGCTATTCTATTCAATTTCTCAATTTTTTGGACCTTATAAGTGAAGACAAAGCACAAAAGCACAAAAAAAAAACAAAACCAGGAACAAACAAAAACGGATTAATCGAAGAAGTCGATTCAATGCCAAATATTTCATTTGAAGTTATAAGAAGCAGGAAGAAGGAAGAAGGAAGAAGGAAGAAGGAAGAAGGAAGAAGGAAGAAGGAAAAGGGAAGAAAATAGTCAACCGTTTCTGAAGCTGTTACTTTTCTACCAGATGAACGTTTTGCATCAAAATAACGAACATGAACACAAACACGTCAGGTTCGGGTGTTGAGAAAACGAGATTCCCGCAGCAATATTTTGTTTGTAAACAGTTTTCCTTGGGAAAACAAACTGTCTTTCCCTTTTTCCCGTTTTCTCTCTCTCTCGAGATCCATTCACATTTACGGCAATTTTAAGATTCCGATCACACGTCACGTTTGAGTGACGAGACCGGTTGCCAAAACACGACGCGCGGCTAGAAGCAACGAAGTTTGATTAGGGGATGTTTATTCTCTGTTCCGAATCAAAACAAACAGCGAAAGTATTATCAGCTGCGGTTCCGTGCGATTGGGAAAATCGAGGTAAAACTTTTCTGGCGGCAAATATATCGAACATCCAGAAAACGTTTTCTGGAAGTGTAGGGACGGTAAACTGGTCTTGGAAATTTCGAAAAGCCGGCAGAAAATGGTACCTACTAACCCGCAGAATGATAAAACAAAAAGTAGCAAAATATTGCTCTAAATCAAACACTTCAAACGTCTCCGGCCGTATGTTGGTTACGGATGTTTTGGAACGTGCAACTAAGTGGCCGTTTCGCGTCTTTTGGAAGTACTTGAAATGGTTATATGCCTGGAAAACTTTTTGAGCTGAATAGGCGGTATTTGATTTCCAAACGAAATTTAAGCTGTCTTTTCTCCAAATGTAACCAAAACTCGGAATAAATCATTTTTGCCAACAACTTAACATTTGAACTGAAAACTTAAAATTTGGAATTAAATAGACGTAACTGAATTCAGTTTGTTTTATCTTATCTGTGGACAGTGGGTCAGAAATTGATTAGATTTAAAACTGTTAAACCAACATATATAGGAACATTGCTTGCTTGTAAATATTTGTATATGTTTCTAGAAAGCAAGTAGGTATCCAGAGAGTTTCTGGCAGAAACATTCTAAGCCAATTTATTGGATTTCAATCCTAGTTAGTAACTAGGTCCAATGATAATCGTTCAGATCAAATGAAAGTGAAAATGAAAAAAATATCCAACAAAAAATCAAATCAGAAAATAACAAGTATTGTATTTACTTTGAAGTTGGCTGAAAATTTAAGTTAGGAAAGGGGGGAAGATGTTCCGTTCAATATGAATTTAGCACTGAACTTAGTTCGCGGTTCCGTTGCTTTACTTTTTCTCTTAATTTACCTCAGATGAAAATATAGCTAGGAATAAAGTACCGAGATTCTCAAAAGACTTGTTTCCTTCCAAAAAGAGTGGATTTGTTGTGTAGCAGAAGGCAAGTGATTTAAAAATTTCAGCTAAACTTGATATGGACAACTTCATACAGTGTGTAAAAAAATGACTGACAGAACAGGTCAAGATAAGTTAAGCATTTCCACCTTAGGATTTGGTCGAAGAACAGCAACCTGTGAAAATTCGTTAAAAAATCTGTGTTTTATATTTTAAAAATCTAAAAATGCAAAAATGTGCCAAATAACCTCAGCTTTTCAATCCTGTTTTCAAAATTTATCTGGTGTGACTTAAACAATTTTGACGATTTATTGACAGGGCAGAACGGTTTTTACACCCCTTCTTTACATTTTTTGTAGTCATGATCAAACAAATTTCAAAATAATATATTTTTATGTAACGTATAGCTTTCTTGGACACTAAGTGAATTTTCTTTTGAGCATTCCGTAGCTGGTCTTTTTTTCAAAGCATGTTTTTTGGAATTTGTTTTTCTTGAACTTTGAATAACAGAAAACTAAAGTGTTGTAGCTGAATATTTGAGTTACATTACAAGGTTTCCAAAACTATGAATTTTGAAAAAATCTGTTGAGAAACAAGAGAGTATAGGGGTCGTTCAGATACCATGTGGACAAAAAAAATGAGATTTTTGACTCCCTCCTCCCCCTTCGTGGACATTAGTGGACAAGCGTGGACATTTGACAAACCCCTACCCTCCTTCCGAGATGTCCACGTGGACAGAAAATTGTTTTTTTTTCTAAATCTAATTTGACAGTTAAAAACACTATTTCCTTATATAAAATAATATAGTAAATTTTAAATATCTAAATTATCATATTTATCACTCGCTACTAATTGTTCAAACTTTAACTGGAAAGCTTTGCAATTTTAAGATTTGTATTTAAACATTTTAAAATTTCTGAGTAGTTGTGCTCAGTGTTAAGAAAAGCGTAAAGAAAAAAATCGATATACCTCACATTTGTGATGAAATTCTATGAATAAATACTTACCCCTATCAATCCCTTCATTATTGATTCATCACTAATGGTAGGAAATAAATTTAATCAAACAAAATAAATATTTTTTAATCAATATTTTTGATCTTTTTTTGTTGGTAACCACAGGTGGTAAATCCCGGTTTACGGATTGTATTCCAAGGCACGGCAAGCCACCGCGTCCCCCCAGTTTGCTACTCTGGATCCATGGGTACAATGGGAAGACTCATTAAATACTCCGTGTATACCCCCTACTCTCTAAACTCCACTTGGGGCCGCAGACCTGGGGTGGAATTATGAATCATATTCGATTCGAGTTACCCGTTTCGAGTTGAACTCGAATCGAATTAGCATCAGTATCACGAATCTCGTTCGAGTTCTAAATTTTCACGTACTAGATTTCGAGTAAATCGGGTAGTAGATCATCTCGAAATGTTCCATTCGAATCGAGATCGGTAATGCCAAAGTTGGTCGAATCGAACGAAACTCGATTGTTTCGAGTTCCATAATCCCGCCCCTGTTTCCCACCTCGAACTGTGTAGCACACTAAAGTTCAATAGTGGGAGGTCTATTCGCGCTAGTGCGCTCCAAGGCAATACTCATTAACGAAACCACTTTCAGCAAAACCTCTCGTCCTTACGTCTCGACGCCTGAACTCTCCTCTAACGACTGAGAACCGACACCTACTCGCAATGACTCGAGATTTCCACACAAACCTCTCCTCTGCACGATTCAAGGCCCGATCTCTCCTCTAACGACTTGAAATCTGACCTCTCCTCGTAATGACTCGAGGTGACCACTAATACCCCTCCTCTTGTTGATTTAGGGCCTTCTCTTACGACTAAAGACCCGACCTCTTATCATAAATACTCGGGGTTGACCACACAAACCTCTCCGCCTGGAGGTTCGAAGCCTGACCTCTCCTCTAACGACTCGAAGCCCGACCTCTTATCTCCAGAATTCGAGGTTCGCCACCTAGCCCGTCGTGTGCCAGATCGAGAGAGCAGCTTATCCTAGACTCGCGCCTGTCATGGAGCACGCGCGGTTCAACGCAACGACTCGGATGGTTTCCGACGAAAACTTCATCCTACTCCGACTCGCATGGTTTACCCGGCGTCGAGAGCCACTCTACCCGTGGGTATTCCCCGGACGTAGAATAACCCTTTCTCAACGATTTCCTCTGCGAATTAGGTAAAGTCTTATCCCCGCAGCTTCTGTCGTTGAGAACCGCCCTACTCGGATACTACGCTACGCAGAAGATGATGCCTTATCTTCCCCACGGTTACGACATCCTTCTCCGACTCGAGAGGCTCGCCCGGCATCGAGAGCCCCTCTCCCGACAGTGGTTAACCCTCTTACTTCGAGGTGCGCTACGAGGAAGGGAAAGTCTTATCCCCGCAGTTTCTCCCTTAGGAAGTGGCACTACTCGGATACCCCCCGGCATTGGGGTATCCTATACACGTTCGCGGCGCACCCTTGACCTCCGCTACGCAGAAGATGATGCCTTATCTTTGTAGCTTCGATCAAGGGATCGGACGCACACTACTCAGATGCTCCCCGTCGATGGAGTCATCCTACACCGTTCGCGGACTGCCGTTGGTTCCAGCTCCTCTGCAGGGCAGTCATGATCCGGCTGAACTCATTGCTGACCGCATGCCAAGTGTTGGAATCCGCACACATCCTCTGTACAACGTTATCTGCTGTCGTGTCAGGCCCACAGGCGGCAAATATGGAAGTACGTACCGCCGCAAACCTCGGACAGACAAAAACCATATGCTCGGATGTTTCCTCTGCGTCCCCACAATCTGGGCAATATGGCGAAGCCACATGTCCAAACCGGTAGTGGTACTTCATGAAGCATCCATGACCAGTCAGGAATTGCGCCATATAGAAGCCCACTCCACCGTGCTTTCTCCGATCCAGCTCCCGATGTGCGGGATCAGACGAAGCGTCCACCTTCCTCTCGTTGAGCTGTCCTACAGCTGCTGCCAGTTTGACATCGAGTCCTCATTGGCGAGATTTCGTACGTTGGGCGTGTCTTTGTTGTCGTAACAATAGACATCCTCCTCAAGCAAAACCGAGATGGGCATTAGACTGAGTCGATTTGGGGTCATTTTTGAATTACTCAAACCCTGGGGTCTAAAAAGCTTCGTCTTGATCCAAAACTCATCCATGATTTTTGCAGAATTTTTAAGTAACGTTTATATGAGTAAATTTGGACTTTCAAGTTTGTATGGGAAAATTGAATATTTTGTACTGAAAAATCAACATCATTTTTGTTCCTTCTATGGAACCGAGCCAGCTGATGGTTTTTGTGCCAATTTATAATTTCCTAAAGGAAATTTTCCGCTGAACAACTTTGTGCAAGACTATAACTTGGTATCTTACTAGGCAAAAAAGTTATTAGCTGTTTAACAGGGGTATGTCTTTTCGCAATGATAAACAATAAATTCAATTGACATCACTGCTGGAGCCTTGCGAAGTATTGCATGAAAAGTGGTCATACAATACCTTGCTAGGCATCGCGCAGTGATGTCAATAGAATTTATTGTTTATCAATGCCAAAAGACATATCCATGTTAAACAGCTAATAACTTTTTTGCCTAATAACATATGAAGATACGGTCTTCCACAAAGTTATTCAGAGAAAAAATTTCTTTAGGAAATTTATAAATTGGCACGAAAACCATCAGCTGGCTCGGTTCCACAGAAGAAACAAAAATGATGTTGATTTTTCAGTACAAAATATTCAATTTTCCCATACAAAATTAAAAGTCCAAATTTACTCATGTAAACGTTAATTAAAAATTCTGCAAAAAATCATGGTTGAGTTTTGGACCAAGACGAAGCTTTTAAGACCCCAGGGTTTGAGAAATTCAAAAATGACCCCAAATCGACTCAGTCTAATGGGCATGACATCCGCTACTACACAGGCGGCTTCGGAAGACATGGCCCGGTATCCGCTGATACCCCGCAGGTTCATCAGCCGCTGAACGCTGCTAAGTTGCTGCAGGTTACAGTTTCTTCCCAGGACCTGCCTCCAAGCCGCTACTCCGTACCGCAAGATAGTTGTGGTCACACTTGCCAGGATCCTCCTTTTACTACTTCGGATTGTCGAGGAGTTTGGCATCATCCGTGTGAGTGTAGCCGTGGCCTTTGCCGCTCTCTTGCACACGTAGTCGACATGGCTCGTAAAGCTGAGCCTGTCATCTATCAGCCCCTAGGTACTTGGTTGCGCGTTTGGACACGATATTTCTTGGTCCAACTGCAATGGTACCTGTTTGGGGTGAGATCAGGTTGGTGATTAGCACTATCTCGGTTTTGTTTTGGGCTAGACGAAGGCACTTGGAGTGCATCCAGCTTTCCACTGCCTGTATAGCTACCGTGGCCAGTAGCCCAACCTCTGCTGTTGAGGAGCCCCTCGCCAAGAGGACTTCATCAACCGCAAATCCTACGAGTTCAGCTCCCGATGGGAGGCTCGTTCGTAGGAGTTCGTCGTAAGTGATGTTCCACAGATATGCCGGTATCCTCATTTGGATGAGCAACGATGCAATCGCTGTCCAACTGACACTGTTGAAGGCATTTTTCACATCCAGAGTGACCCCGTGCAAAAGCGGAGCTCTCTTCTCTTGCTTAACCTGGCTCTGTCCGCTACCTTGATAACCGAGAGGATGGCATCTACAGACTGCGTCCTCTACGGAAACCACCAACTGTTTTTCCGAGAGTCTGCCCTCGCTTTCAGTGTATCTCTGAAGTCGGTTCTGAATCACCTACTCCAGGACCTTACCCTCTGTATCCAGTAGACAGATCGGCCGATACGCCGATGGGTCTCCTGGACGCTTACCCGGTTTTGGCAGAAAGACGAGTTTCTGACGTTTCCACGTGTCAGGGAACACCCGTTCCGTCACGTATCGTTGCAACGATGTCCGGAACATATCGGGGAACTCCCTGATCGCGGCCTTCACTGCGACATTCGGAATGCCATCCGGTCCGGGGGCCTTCCTCGGTTGGAGAGACTTGGCGATCTCGCGAAGTTCTTCCACCGTTATCCGCTCTTCGGCGCTGGTGTACCACACATAAGGGCCTGTTGGCCAGCGGGTAACATCGTGCTGTGTGAACAGCTAATTGATGATGACTCTCAGTTTTTCCGAGCACGTTTCAGGGGGTGCACCCCTTCTTTTAGTTCTGCCCATGACTATCCGATAGGCATCACCCCATGGACAGTCGCTAGCGTCACGGCATAACTTTCCTGACATTAAACGCACGCAAATTTATATGCTCCAAAAGTTAGAGAGATACGTGAACTCGTAGATAAACTAGAAGCATTTTCGCGAGACTAAAAATTTTTTGATGTTTTTTAAGTTACAGGAGACTTGATCCTTTTCTAAAGGAGATTTGATCCTTAATTTAGGGTGCCCTGACCCTGAAATCTAATAAAATCCGCAGATAAAAGGTCCGTTGACCATTTTTTGCCATATAAGTTTTCATTTGACAGTTTGTAAGCAGCAGACAAAGAGAATTCTACTAGTATGTCTACTACCCACCCTATTGTAATTGCATACTTTAAGGCGCTATTTTCTTGTTTTTAGATAAATACAGTACTTTTAGTCTATTTTATCAGATAAATATTGGATAAACATAAGTTATTGGACAGATATTAATAATTTAATGATAACCAATGATCACGATCCATTCAGAACAAAAATATATCCTTTTGAACAAAAGGAATCAATTATACCCATAACATACATTTTGGAACCCTTTTTCTTATAAAAATTGAGAGTTTACTATTGCTTTGAAAATATGGCATTATGAAGTTCATGTTATACTCTATCGATCGACATATTGAAATTGATATGTTTATTATATTTTTTTCATTTGAGAAACATTTTAAAATGATAAAAAAAGATCTTAAAATCACATTTTGTTAAATATTTCAAACAAAGTTCAATAACTCGAAAAATAAATTTTTTTAAATTTGTTGAGATAACAGGATTGTTGTTTTGTTCTATTTGGCACCTTTTTCTAGAACATTTGATATTTGTAATACATTCCGGTTTCGCGATATAGCTAAGGAATCAAGTACCCTCAGGGATCAAGTATCCTCATTCTCCCCTATAGATGGATGGAAGATTAGAAGAAAATTACAGGTGTTTTAAATGAGGGAGCAGAAATTTTTAAGAAGCATTTTCACCTCATTCTTAACTTTTGTTCAAGCACGGATCAACTATTTTGAAGTGTTAGATTCGGACAGCGCCTGTATAGCATACTATTTTAGAACATAAAGAGTGAAAGTATGTTGATTTTTCATACACTTTGCCAAGTATCTTCAAACAAATTTGAAGGCGATTGCGCCAGCTCGTGCTTCAACTTATTGAGCTTAAATTCAGAAACTCATTTTTTCATCTAATGACACCAATAAATCGTTCCATACAAATATGGGCCAGTCTTACGAATATAGAATTAATAACTTTGGGATAATTTACGGACAAGTACTAAATATTGCTCTTATCGGGAGAAAAACCTTGGTACCCTGAGTAATCAATTCGGTCTTTTTTCGTTGCTGTTTTGTTGTTTGTTAGGATATCCCTTCAACGATTGCTTATGAATATTGACGTCCAAAAAATGAATCCCCCGTCCCGAGTGCAAAACCAAGCTTGTGTGTCATTGGCCAAATTGATCCGGGTGTTAATTCACGACTGACTGTCGGGTGAACGGGTGATGTATGAACGAGTCTTCCAAACTTGGCAGTCGGTACTAAATCACATACTCCATTTGCCTTCATTTGCCAGCAGCAGATTTTTCCACTTGATCACCTCAAAAGAAGAAGCAGATGATGCAACCACCTCGAGAAATCCATACACCCATTTAGCCCCAAAGATCATCATCCTTCACTTGAAGAACCGACACTCGAGCAAGAGAAGGAGTCTCGAATGTGCCGGATAGAATCACCAATTTCCGAAGACGTTTTCTTGCCCAGAGAACCACTACTCGAGTGGAGGAGAAGGAAGTCTTAAATGGGGAATGGGGGAAGGCTGAAGCGTTCAAAGCTGAGTAGATGGGGATCCACTTACACTTCTCAAGTACTATACCGACTAAGCTTCTTCGCCAATCACATTGCTCATCTTTCTGCTTGAAGTTTTTTTTTCCTCTTGCTCCTTCCTCTTAAGACCCATCACTTTGAGTCTCGGAAGGTACTTTCACAAAGTACAGCATCCGTCAACGCGCTCTTCTCCGCTGAGCTTGTTACCGTAATTAATTATCTCCACTTTTCTGCTTCATTATGCAATTTGATTGAGCAAAAGTATTTTCATTCATAATATTTCATCCGGACGTTCCGGTCTGTCTCGTTCTTGTTGCATCAACACCGAAGCTATGCAAAAAATATTGTACGTTCGCTGTGCGTTTCAAGTTATCTCTTTGGATGTAAATTTAATTTTCTTGGAACTTACAGAAGAATTTTTCCAGTAACTCAGTTATTCGAACAATTTATTTGTTTACAATTTAGTTCCTTTAAACTTAGGATGTGTTGTATTTTCTCCTGAATTTTTAGGCATAGTATATTTATTTATTTATTTATTTGATCCTAGGCTTCAGCCTTTAATCTTTACTAGTTTAAACTAAATATTAAGAAAACGCTAACTTAAATACTTAAAGTATAACATTAGGAATTCTAATATTTAGAAAGTCATTATAATTTTATTTTTAAATTTTCTGTTGAAAATTTTCCAAAAAATATCAATATTTTGAGTTTAAAAAAATTGTTGATTTCAATTTCCGGTCTTTGAGGTAGGATAGTTTTCTTTTCAATAACTCTCGAAGTAAATGGCGTATGAAATA
This sequence comes from Uranotaenia lowii, assembly GCF_029784155.1. Lineage (NCBI taxonomy): Eukaryota > Metazoa > Arthropoda > Insecta > Diptera > Culicidae > Uranotaenia > Uranotaenia lowii. The sequence continues at coordinate 235,434,595 of NC_073692.1, read as the reverse complement.
GTTTCAATTTGTTTCATTTTTCCAACTGATTTCATTTTCCTCCATGTGAAGGATTGAAAAAAAAACTACAACATTTTGGATTAAATGTACCATCAAATCGCAACCAACAAGTAGTAGGTATGTACCTAGGGGAGATGGGGGCATAATGGCCACCTTAAGGAAAACGGTTATTTAACCATAGAAAATAGCTATAATATGGAGGTTACATTATTGTTTCGTGTTCAGACACTTGAAAAGCCTATTCCCTAACGGGCTGAAACGTGAAAAACTAGATGAAAACGTTAAAAAATGCATTTTAAAAAAATTTGCCAAAAGCTGAAAACCAGCCACTGTGGAGGCATAATGAGAACCCCCCCTGAGGCAGTATGAGCACCATTAATCAGAGCAAGATGTGGGGCAATCTAGCAGCGAATTCAATTCGATGAAGTCAGGTGAGTCGTAGATTCATCAAAAAAAAAGCAATAACAAAATAATCTAGGTCTGTTTGTAGAATACAAACAATTCTCGCACGCTCATACATTATGTGCTTTGTTCGGAGGATGATGCTACTAGCCGTATAATGTAACAATAAAAAAATCGATCATGAATTGTGAATGGAAAAAAAAATCACCTGGAACAGAAATCTAACTCTAGTCTTTTGATTACCTCTCCGACACCTTACCAATAGGCTAAATTGTCGGATGAAAACTAGTCAAGGTGTGGCGCTATAAATCAATTTTAATTCGCTGCTAGATTCTACGGCAGAAAATGCTCATTATGCCTCGATAATATGGTGCTCTATATGCCCCTAGTCAACAAATTTAAGTAAAAACGTGTTTTAAAATTGATAAAAGTGAAAAATCAAAAATTTAATGTGTACAATGTGTACATCATGTTGCAGTGCGTACATTATTGATCAAGGTTATTTTAAGATCATAAGAGCTTATTTCGTGGTGCTCAAAAATTATAATATTTTCGTAACTTTAGAACCAAGCTAGTTTTTTTTAAATATCTCTGTAAAGATGATAAGGAGATTCCTTTTTTTGTGAAAAATTAATACTATAGGAAGTACGAAACAAATCCTCATGAAAATTTATTAAAGAAAATACGCACTTTCGTAGAAAAGCGTAGTTCTCATTATGCCTCGGGTGCTCGTTATGCCCTCATCTCCCCTACCCATTCAGACGCATTATCGAACATCCGAGCTCATGTTGAGGGAAAACAACGCAAAAAAAGCTTCCACCGAAAAGGGCACCACAAAATAAAAGCAATTTGTTTATTTATACGGAGGTTTCATGAATTCATCTGAATAAATTACGATCTCCGGTGTATTTTTTTCTAGTGATGTACGCGCTCTCAGCAGTGTCGGTTTAGTCTGATACGGAGATGAAAAGTAATAGCAGAAGAGTCTCTTTGGGTAGGTAATGTACGCAAAAAAATAAACGAACCTTAATCCAGCCAGACCTGCCTAGAAGCGATTGGTGGGTGGGTTTTTTTTGCTAGCCCCGTAATGCCTTAATCCACTGTAACTGATGAAAATTTGCTGCTGATGAACTGCTGAAGAATGAAATTGTTTGATGTGGAATATCAGGATCTTTTGGAGGGCGAACGGTTTCAAAACAGCCCGTATTTCAATACAAATGAAAGACCAATAAAGGAATCTCGTATGGGTTTAATATATTATTTTTCGGTTTTTAAGGGTGTAGCTAAGCGTAAAAAGAGTTAAGAGTTTTCTATTAGGATTGTTGTCAAAATAGACATGTCGAACCAGAAAAACGGTCGATTTACAATTTTTTGAATGGTCCGAAATCTGACTTGTGAAAAATTTCAGCTCAATTGGACTTGATCTGAGAGTGATTTTAATAACTTTTTATATTAAATCCCAAATGGCTTAATAATGCCTAAAAATTCGAGATTCGCTGTTATTGAGGCTATGATCATTTAGAATCAGGGCAGTTACAAACGAGTGTATTTTAAAAACTGTTCATTTGATCGAAGAACTTTCCATAGAGGAAATAAAGGTGTTAATATGATATTTAATCTAAAAATATAAAAAATAATAGTTTACCGTTTATTTCTAGAAGTACTCTTACTTTATCATAAAATCTCTTTTTTTCTATCCTTGCACACTGTTTTCAGTCATGTATTGATCTATTATTTTTACCACAGAAGCAAAACCTTTGCAAAATCATGATATTTTACAAAATTTAACCTAGAAAAACCAATTGGAATCTGGTTGGAACCTATTCATTAGTAGGCATCTCGAAAAATTTGACCTCTTAAATTTGGTTTTATCATAAATTTCCTGGTCCTTCAGAACACATCTGTCACATTGCGTAAATACCGGTTGCGCAGATTGCGATCCATAGAACTGCTCATTTTTAGTAATTTGCTGGGTGTATACAAGACAGGCAACACTTTTTGTTTCTTATTTTATATTTTGTTTTTCTTATTTATATTTTGTTATTCTTATTTGAACCGTAAACTCTTATTTAAGAATATTTGATACATTTGCACCAATGCTTCAAATGGTTATGCTTTTAGCTTAGATTAGCTTAGCTTGATTGACTACTCAAATCCACCTTTAAACATTGAGCCAGAAATGCTTTATTTATAACTATTTTTTTAGTAATAAATTAACATTGATCAATTCCGTTGAATTTCCTCAGTATGCTTAATAACTATTTATTGTTAAAACAATGATATTGAATTAAATGCATTTCGAATCAAATGATCGCAGGCGTGGCTCAGTAGAAAGAATTCCACATCACCAATGGTTGCTACTCCGTGATTGACCGAGGCCACCATTTTTGTTCAAAGGTCAAATGAAAGGTGTCTGGGACTGACAGCACATTCACAATGCCATAAACTGATGCTCTCTCTTTATTCATCAATATCGGCGCCGGCTGCGTCCTAGTAGTCAATAGATAGTTTGGAAAAGAGAGAAAGGGATGAAAGAAATAATTCGTACTTTAGGACCGAGGTCACCTCTGTATCCTAGCAAATAATTTTGTTCTGGGGAGTTAAAAAAAATAAGAAACTTTTGACTAGTGTGATCTGATTCTGAGCATCCTATGCTCCTATTTTCCCAAAAATAGGCTTACTAAATGTTACAAATCAAGTAAAAAAAACAACTTAAATCCCTTAATAACCATCTCGTATTCTACACCAGAATTACTATCTTGTCAATAAATGTGCTTTTCATTTTTCATAATTTATAACAATAACAAAACCAACCTGTTACTCTTCTTTCAAAATTTAAAACAAAGTGATTGAAAATGAAAAACTGTCAAGCATATGGATGCTTTTCTATTCAAATATGCCTACTTATACACTTGAACGTTCGCACATCCATGTCGTATAAAAAACTATCATGTTGATTTTCAAAGATTCGTGAAAAGCTTCGAATGACCAATGACTAATGTTCTATGGAACAGTAATACAAAATTTCTTTAATTCATATAATTGAACTGAAAACTCATCTATTTTCGATATCCTACCATAATTTTGCTCATTTGTGTTGCATTCAAATATCTGACCATCCTAAATACTATACAATACATTTATTTTTGTGTTTTTCTTAGGTCTTTAACCCGGGCTAGATAGAAACATGGCAACCACAACATTATACACTCCAGAACAAATCAGAAAATTGTCTGAGTCTTTTTAAGAAAAAAAAAAGTTTAATGCCACTTTGAACGATTTATTAATGAGAAACATCATCAGGCGATATTTAGGTATTTAATAAATTAATTTGTTCGACTGTAGCAATAATGAGAACCTGGCGCCAAGACAATTGTTGGGAATCAAAGAGCACAAAACTCAAAAGAGAATAGGGTAAATGATCTTTAGCGGAACTAGTCGAAATCTGATCTTGAGCGGAACCATTTACTTTTCCTAAGATTTAGGCGATGATTGTTTATGAATCTTATAAAAATGTTGAAAAAACAATTTTTCAAGATCTATTCATACAAGCATTGACATTTGACCGTTGACCGTATGCGACAACTCAATTCAGTTGGAACATCCGCACAAAACGAAAATAAGAAATCTACCTAGCCATCGATGGAACGATATCGCACAATAGAAGACTTAACAGAGCAACCACATGCTAAATTTTTTGTCCGTTCGGCACATGTGCACACTCTCATGGCGGTCGACTGTAATTAACTGTATCGAAAAATGTAGTGCCTTCTCTATTGGGTACTACTTCTTGAATACAGTTAATTGATGCGGGACAAAGAATTTAGCATGTTGTCAAGCTTCTATTTCAAATGCTCTTCGCTCTTTTCACCACCTTAGAATTTTCTTCTGATCTTCTATCCGTCTTTCATTTCAACTCTTTAACCCTCACCGATAAAGCCGCAAATTCATTTCATAAAAAATTCACGGTGATTTCTCCTCTTAAAATTGTCATTACCTTCAAAATTTGTTCAGGGCAATATGACTTTAAACACGCACATTCGAATAATCAATCAAATATACGTATGAATTTAATTTAAACAATCTGAGTTTAGAGAATCGATTCTTTCAAAACAGGATACAGTGAATCAAAATGAAAATTTGACTCTTCTTAAGCAAGAAATTAATTTGAACGGATATTTTGAGAACAACTTTAGAACGCTAAGTTTCTTTTTTTCTACGTAAAAACATTAATTTTTGAACTTTAAAATCTTCCAAAATGAAATTTAATTGAAGATTTCACAGTTACACAAGTATTAGGAATAAGAGCTATTAAAGATGTTGACAGAAGAAAATGGTTCCGCTCAAGATCAGAATTCTTACTCCAGTAAAACAGCTCCAGATTTATAAGGATTTACTCTTAAATATTCTAAAAAATAATCATTAGAAAGCAGAAACCAAGATCTATCAGCTGAACTGAAAAAAAAGTTAGTTCGGATATAACTCATAGCCATATCGCTTGATCAACTGTTCCGTGTTGCGTCGAATTGAGCCATTTAGTTCCGCTCAAGATCATTTACCCTACCATGAATATTTATTTATTGATTGATCGTATTTGCAATAATACGCTCACCCTAATCATCTTATTCAGAAAATGAATTCCTTACCAGATAAACCTAGTGTAGCAGAAGTTTTCTCTAATTTTGCAGCCACCGAAATATACTGTCGCTGCTCTGAACGTAATAAAAACAAGAACTTCTATTAATTAAAACTCATATTAAGAACTGCTAAATAAAATTAAAGCACTTAACACAATGCATGAAAAATCGAATCTACAGCCTACCTACCTACCTAAGGGTCCAGCGCCGATTGACCGGCGCATAGGGCTGAGATAAAAGATCTCCACTGCTGCAGCCGAATTCCGGTACTTGAAGAAAATCACCAAAAATCTCTTCTAGAAAAGAAATTCTAAAATTGTCGTTCTCTTCATAAAAATGTCCTTTCTTCTTGGCTGATTCCGAAAAAGTAAAGAGAAAGAAAAAAAAACAAATGTAAGAGAAGAAAAAAGTATAGTTCATCTATTCACCGCTAGACGTCTTTGACGTTTGTTGTCGGTGAGGCTTTTCACAACGACTTATTGTTGGCACCGTCTTTCTCCCATGTTACTTTGTTTCCCGATATTGAGCATGGAAAAAACATATCGTTGAGTGTTGAGGGCATAATTGGACATTTTGAAAAATGCAGCTAGAAAGTTACGTGTTTGTAAACAATCGGATGTGTTGAACGGCGACGATGTTAATAATTTTACCACAGAATTAGACAAGTACATTCGAAAGTGTCATACTTATTGGTTTAGATTAATTAGGTTTAATCGATTACCTGAGCCAAGATATCGCAATGTTGTTAAAACTTGTAAATGAACAGGAATTGTTGTGGTTCTTTCATCCTACAATGGGATAGCGTTAAATGGTTGATCCAATAAGTTAGTAAACTTCTCAATCAAACATTTTGGCATTCGAAAGAGTTATTCAAATTTCCATCCGAAATATCAAATGGATTACTAATATCTCTCAAATATCGACGATGCCGGAGTAGTTCGATTTTTTCTTGGCGTTTATACCACTTCTTTTTTGTATAGTAATATGATACAATAATTTGCTCCATTATTTTCAAGTTGTAATAGGTATTAACGTTTAATTTAACAAAAATCCTCAATGAAAAGAAATGTCTTTTTCAATTTCCGAAGCAAAAATGCCGAAGAAATTAAAAATCTCGTTTTCTATTTCAAACGTCAAAAAATGTCTTCTTTGAATTGACCGGAATGTTAATCTAAGAAAATTTCGCAACGAAAAAAATCCGAAGAGATTGAAATTCAAGTTTTCTTTTTTAAACGTCCTAAAATGTCTTCTTTAAATTCACCGGAATTCCAAGATAAGAAAATTTTAAAAATGTCTTCAGTAATTTCTTTTTTTTCACGACATTTTTTGCCCGGAATTCGGCTGCTGGTGATCCGGAGCCAGCGTCTTCACTTGCTGCCAGCCAAGGTTCTCGTCAACTGTGCGGATTTCAGCGGCTAGACTTCGCCGCCACGAGCTTTTGGGCCTGCCTCTTCTTCGATGCCCATCTGGGTTCCAGTCAAGCGCCTCTCTGCAAATCTCGTTTTCATCTCTTCGCAGCGTGTGCCCAATCCATCTCCACTTACGTTCCCGGATCTCGATTTCTAGCGCCTTTTGATGACACCGGCGATGAAGTTCAACGTTTGAGATCCAGTTGCCAGGCCACCAAGCGCGGATGATGTTCCGCAGGCAGCGATTCACAAAAACTTGCAGTTTTCGCGTCGTTACCGCATATGTGCACCAAGTTTCACACCCGTAAAGCAATACGAATTTGACGTTTGAGTTGAAGATTCGGATCTTAGTTCGTAGAGAGATCTGGCGTGACCGCCAAATGTTTCGGAGACTCGCAAACGCAAATCGGGCTTTTCTGATCCGGGTTTTGATGTCCTTCTTGGTACCACCATCAGGCGTAATCTGGCTACCAAGATACTGGAAGCACTCCACTGTCTCAACCTGTTGTCCAGCTACCACGAAATTGGAACGATTTTCTGTATTGATTTCCATCGACTTGGTCTTTCCGACATTGATTTTGAGACCTGCTGCCTTGGAGCTTTCGGTGAGGTCGTCGAGTTTGCTCTGCATGTCTTGTTGTGTTTGGGCGAGCAAAACAATATCGTCTGCCAGGTCAAGGTCGTTCAGTTGCTCCATGGTTGAAGGATTCCACGGCAATCCTCGGTTTGGTCTACAGTCAATCGATCCAGTCAAGATCTCATCCATTACGATGAGAAAAAGCAGCGGTGACAAAATACATCCTTGTCTCACTCCAGCAGTTACCGGGATTGGTTCGGACAAGACACCGTCGTGCAAGACCTTGCACGAAAATGCCTCGTACTGTGCTTCGATGAGATGGACTAGTTTCTCTGGGACCCCTCGTCGTCTAAGAGCAGCCCAGATGTTTTCGTGGTTCAGTCGGTCAAATGCTTTGAATCTACAGCAGACATCTTTTTTTCAAAAACTAGATGCTCTAGTTGGAAATTATATATGTATCCATGTATCTCAAGCTTGGAAATTTCAATATCAATCAAAATTTTTCAAATGAGAAGATTTTTTTATACAAATACTTAGCTTAGATCCGTGTTGTTGCCATGTTACCGTACTCCAAGTAAGTCTCTCTCCGCTCGCCGGAAGATCATTTAAATTACGCAGAAAAACACGATTCAAACAACTTGCTGCACTAGTAATCAACCAAACTCGTTCAAAACACTTCCCGTGATCAGTCTGCCGGTAGACATCCGGTCGCTTGAACTAAGGAACATATTTTCAATTATGTTGATGGATCTGCGACTGATGAATGTAGTCTAATTTAGGACGTTTCGGCTTCTCAGTCAGTTGAAATATTATTAAAAACAGCACATTTACTCAATGTCCAACGTTTCGGCCATGATCTTGGCCATCATCAGGGAAAATAGAAAACAGTACACACTCTATTTTCCCTGATGATGTTTTTAATAATATTTCAACTGACTGAGAAGCCGAAACGTCCTAAACTAGACTATTTTCAATTAATTAAACAATAAAAATTCTATTGGAAACCATGAAACCTGATACATTTTCACCAATGCTCAAATGGTTATGCTTTTAGTTAAAAAAAATAATTTTGCTCATTAACTTAAATACAAAAATTTAACTTTCAAATGAAGTCTTCAAAATCCCTTATTTATTTGTTGTATTTTTTTTGTTCTGATTAAAATCGTGTTGACATTTTTTGTGTCATTCGCAACTATTATCAACGATGTATTTTGCGGACAATTATAGAAAAAATATCCGGTACTACTGTGTTCGATGTTTACCCTTGTACTCGAACTCACGGAAATCAGCTCAGGAAGAAACTGACATACCTACCCATTGAGCTATACCACAAGTCCCCATATTAGTTAAACATTCATGAAAAAATTGCCATCTGCTAGGATTTTTTAAAAAAAGTTTTGAATCATGAACAGAGCGTAAAAACTTCACCGTCATCAGTCATAAACTGTGACTGTGAAAAAATTAAAGCAGTCGCATTCATAACAGACGCCTTCAAATGAGTAACCAAGCAAACAAACTTGCCTCAACCTTCAGCCAAATGAGGCGTCGGAAAAATCATAGTCGCCTTCAGTCCGTCGTCGTCTTTTTGACTGTGACAAGGGGTTTAGATTGAAAAAAATCTAAGACGACGTCGAAAAAAACACGTTCATCATTGGTCATGCCATGCCATTAATGAAACTGAAACCCGTTACCGGGTTTCGGTTCAGATATACATACAATGGAATGGAAACGTTTTCAACTAAGTTTCCGTTTTTGGAGATCAGTCCAGGGTAGTCAAGGCCCGGGATAAAATCGAACGAAACATCAACCACCATCAACTATCTCGACCGAGGAGAACTCTGTAGGGACTAAAAAGGACAAATCGACCTTGCGGCTTCTTTTATTTGTGCTTTTTATTCAGCCTTTCAAAATGTTTAGTAGGTATTATTTAAATCTGGATTTCGTTTGTCCTCGACACTGGTAATTAGTCCAACAAGCAATCTATATACTCGAAATTTTTCATCTTGCTTGGCGACCGTCGTTTGAAAAATAACATTCGTCACACGAACAGAAATCCATGACGATAGTCAAGCTTTTCCAGTCCCTTGAAGCATGACTAGTAGTCAAATGATATCTGAAACGTGATGGTGAAGGAAAATCAGCAACCATGTCAACTATGATGTTTGAAAAATGTATGCTCTGATCATTAATCATAACTTGATTAAAACTTATGATTTCAAATTAATAATTTTTAATGTGGCTTCACTATGTTCACAATCCATTGTGTATGCATTGTTCAAGCAAAAATATTATAGGGGGTTCGGTGAATATTTTTTTATGAGCCGGTTCTACGTCCCTGCTAGAAACTGATAACTTTCATACGACAAAAATGAATTTTTATAAAAATCCATGTGTTTTATAATTTTATGGAATAAAACAAAAGTCAGGGTTGCCATATTATGAAGGTAGTTCATCCATAAGAAAAACTTTATCAAATTCGTTTTGAGATCTTCATTTCTCTCGTAAGATGTTAATTAGTACTTAGATTCGAAGTTTTAATGATAAAAAATCACCTTTTTTATATTTAACCTGTAATTTTTGGATAAAGTAATTTCACAAACGTGATGGGGGCGTACAAAAACACTCTATAATTTAACTTTCTTATCGTTATGAAACCTTCATCAATGCTTAAATTTGTTTAACTTTTTAAATTCATTTGAATAAGAAACAAAAAATACCCAAGCTTCTTTGAAAGCCAAAAAAATAAAGATAGAGTAATTTGACTTCCACTTGAATAGCAGAACATCATTGTAAATTTACCACCAACGGTTCCATTGGGTTCCATTCCAACGGTTTCATTCCAACCTGAATCCATTGGGAGACTTTTTTGTGAGCAAAATCTTTTTTTAAACTCAAACCTCAAATTCGATCATCAATCGATAATTCTGAACCTCTGTTCATTATAACATGATGGGTGTATCGGAATTTGGGCTTATACATAGAAAATCATTATGAGTACACTAACGCAGGGTTTTCACAAGAAAGCTGTATGAACAAGAAAAGAAATTTCATACCGGTTCTAGTGATGCACATAATAATATTGACAGTGCGGTACTTGCCAACGTAAATACAGCTGTGTGAAGCGATGAGTCGCGTTACAAGCTTACCAAAACTATAAACTTGGTAAAAATTGATCGAGAGCGCAAAAAGTTGTAAGGGTCATTTGACTTCTGGCGGTATGAAGAGGCCTGTTAATCGAAATTATAAGAATGAAAAAAAAAAATACATGCATTTGGAAACAAAAATAGTCCTGTGGTAAAATTAGCCTCTCCGGTACGTTTACTGTTAAAGCTGCTGGAATTTGAAAGAATTGATCTTGGATACTTTTTTCTATACCATCTTAGCAATAAGTAGAAGGCGTAGAAGGATAAAGATAATTTGTTCCTTGTTTAACCTCAATCGCTTACCTAAGACGCTGGCTTTCACAAGTCCTAGTTGTAATTGTTTAACCTTCAGCGAGACCTAAATTTGCCGGGAGCCGAAAATCGCTTAAAGCCGCACCCTCCTATTGGCTGGCACTGTTTGGCGTCATTCGGCAGACCGAAAACTTATCGGGGCTGGAAGGAAAATGTCTCCAGAAATGACTTCAATAAACACAGAAAGTGTGTCTTTTTGGTCTGTCTTCTGCCTTTGATGGTGGTTAGTGGGGGACTGTGTTGTACTTTCAGCTCAATTCCATTTCCACGCCTAGGCGGCAAGCGAGAGTTAAGCTAGGAATGTCATCTTTCTTTGCTATTTATTCACCATGAGAAAATTCCTGCTGTATCGTGGATTTTCCATGCGGTATTTTGGAATCGTCTTCGCCGCCACCGCCATCGTTCCAAGTAATGGATGCAAAGTTTTGCTTATTTCGCAAGATGTTGGTGGATACAAACCGTCCGCCATCGCTCATCCGAATCGGTTGGTATGATTATTTTTTCTTCGGTCTTTGCTTTTTTATTCTCTTTCGTTAGTGTCGTGTGTGATTTTCTTTGATGAAAGTGTGTAGGTACGTGGAGCGAGAAAAGTTGTCCCTTAGTGAAAAATGTGTCAAACAATGTTGTTGTTTCGGAGAAGTTTTGCCACAGTAGTCAAAACAGTGTCTTGCTTAATTAGATTCCTTCATTTAGTTTAATGGGTCTGGAGGACGTACGGTGCATTTGCAACTAGATTCATTCATCTTGACAACAAATTTCGACCTACAGGGTTATACATGAGAAGGTGGACTTAGAATGATCAGCAAAAATGATCGATTTTCAATGTTGCTATTGTTAGAGATTTCGTCATATAGAATAGGAATCAAGCCACCTATACTTATAATGGAATCTTAGTGAAGAACTCTTTAGTCATTCTCATACGAATATAATCGCTTTACAAAACCCACAAAATCCGGTTTGATACCATTTTACTGGTGAAATTCAAACATCATCAGTAGAATTTAATTTGAAGGCTGGCGTCCGTGGCGTCGCATCCTTAAAAAGGACGCTGACGTTGGCAAATGTTTCTAAAGTTGATTTTTTTCCATTCCTATGCCAGCTTTGGCCCTATTCCGGCAGGCGAAAGAGTAGCGAAACAGAAATCTATTGCTAGTCGATAGTTTAGTATTTCTTGGCTTTTGTTGGATGGGCTGCCAGGCTACCAAAACCCAACTCCGTCTGATGTCAGCCAGCATCATTGATTGGTGATTGTTATTGTTGCGCCACATTTTCCAATTTAGTCATTCAAAGCTCGCCGCACGTTCGCCGATATCGCGCAATTAGCATAAAACAAGCATTACTTTTGACTGCACGGGGCGCACATGAAGTAGGTATCGGTACCTCACTACTCTGTTGTGATCCGCTTCAGTTGACCTGAAAATATTTGCGAAAATGTCAAATGTGTTGATTGATTCGTGTGCCATCGTCTGAAGCTGACAGCTAGAGCTGTACTTGAAAGGAAAGGCTTGCTTCATGAATAAAAACTCTTTATTTATTAAATTTCGAAACAGTTGCATCTCTTACTTTGATTAAACGATCACGTATCACCTCATTTTTTTTATTATTTGTACAACAAACTTCAATGTCGTATTTTGCATTTTCAGATTTATAATAGTTCTTAGTGAAATACAATGCCGTTTTAAATGATTTCACAAAACGTTTTCAAACGGTCATGTGAAAATATCACATGGTCTTTGTGAAATGTGTAATAGAATGAGTCGATTTGGGGTCATTTTTGAATTTCTCAATCCCTGGAGTCTAAAAAGTTTCATTTTTGTTCAAAACTCTTCCATGATTTTTGGACGATTTTTGAAGCAACATTCACAATAGTAAATTTTAACTTTTAGGCAGTCTTCACGAAAACATGCACCAAGTTCAACTTGGGTACAAAATTCCAAGCGCAAGTTCAACATGAGCTTGTATACATTTTCATACATAAATTTATTTAAAAAAGCAACCCGAGTGTAAATGTTGTACTTGGGTGCATCGATATTTTGCACTCGGGTACGAACTTGAATATTTGTACACAGAATAGACGTCAGTGCTCAAGCTAAGTTGGATTATGTAACTTGGATGCTATTCGAGTGACAGAAAAATGTACCCTCTGATGGAGTATGCTGAACGAACTGAAAACCATCGTTTTTTTTTTTTTCAAAAACTTGAGTTTAAGCACAAATATCTTCTTAAATAAATTTCGACGTTCATAAACAAGAAGCATTTCATTATATTATACGCTCCGATTTCTATCGCGTATATGAATCACACGAGATTCAAATTTAAGTCTCCAGAGATTCCTAACTATACTCAGCTTAGACTGATTGAAGACCGTCCGTTTACAGTATCTTAGACCTCAATTTAAAAGAGAAGGGAGAGGTATCAAAGCTTTATTAAACCAACGTGAAACATGGAATATCTAAAAAATTGTTCATGTTTTTTTCATGCAATTTGGTACGCAAGCAATTTTTTTTAAAACAAGATAATTCACTGAGTAGAAATTTATTATTAATGAAGACTCTTTCCATTCTTTTCATCTTTCAATAGTTTGAGTGCTTCAAAGCTTCAAAGCTTTGGCTATAATGATATTCTTCAAATATCTTTTTTTATCAGTTTATAACGTAGGACAAAGAATTTGAGTGTTCAATACTATCGATTTGGGGAAAAATAAAAAAGCACAATAAAAAAGGGGAACAAAAACAAAATATGCCTTCATATTATTTCAATTCTGGGGGCTGTGAAACGATGAACTCGGGAAGTAATGTTCAACGTATTTTTTTTATATATTTTATTTTTCTTACTTTACTGATTAATTTTAAATATTTCAATTTTGACTTTTCCGACTTCAAAAGTTGCTGAGCAGTGGTCTAGACTTAACTTTCAGGATCAAAATGGTCGTCTGAAGAATCAACTTCACCCAACACTGCATCAGCCAGATGTTATCGGAAATGATTCCATACAATCTCTTTTTTATCACCGCTAGTCTAAAAAAATATAAAAAATAATTAAAAAAAGGGTCCAACAGGGCATTGAAAATTTCCTGTAACGATACTGCTCGATAATCGCCTTTTATCCTTCTTTGAATCCTCCCCGACCGCTTCCTTAACGATCTTCTCACCACGACCGTAATCTGCGATCTTAATCGGATGTGGAGTCCCGGTCAATCTCCTTGATACAATCACTCACAAAACTTTTGAACGTCACAGAGCATTAAAAGTTAATTGTAGATAATCAAATTCCAAACAAATACTGTGGACAGGATATTTTATACTAATTTAGATACTTGACTGCTGTGATTGCATTCCAAACTAAATATTCTAAACATGCGAGTGCGCACCCATTTTGAACATGAACTCGAACTTGCACGCTACACTTGAGTTCAAAAATGTTTACAGATGAGAAAGTTCAACACGTACTTTGATGGAAGAGTCCAAGTGTGTTTATAAACTTCTTCACACATCGCACATGGGTTGCTCTTTGAAGACTGCTTTTAGGCCTGTAATGGAAAAATTGAATATTTTCTATTGAAAAATAAACATAATTTTGGTTTATGGTTCAAGTGCCAGTTTACCTTTAATTCTTTAAGGCATGGGTTTTCAGATCGTGCTCCGCGGAGCTTTTAAAAGTGCTCCGCGACGTACGCAATGAAATCATAAACCAACTTTGAAAAACTCTGATATTTTTTATTATTGTTTCATTTTTATCGAAACATGAGAAAAAAAAATCACAGGGCATCAATAAATTTTGTTTACTTTGTTTTTACTGGCGGCTAATTCCCTGCAGGGATGTTGGCAAAGAATGGTAGATTCAATCTACTAGATTGTTAAAATGCACTGCTTTAATCGAACTACGTTATGTTGCAGGACTGAGCGTGCAAAACACTAAATGAAAAGGCTGTTCTTGCGCCGAACTTGGTAAGCTACCGATTGGAAAAGCTGGAGAAGCACATATTATTGCTGAAAACTTGATCAAACCTTGTATTCAAGAAGTCGTCCGTATCATGGTTAAAAATAAAACAGTGGAATTCGTAAATTCAATTCCCATGTCTGACAATACGGTTTCTCGGCGAATTTGTTACATGACTGAAGATGTTGAGAGCGATTGAAAACTTCAATAACCGACATGCAGCTTGACGAATCCACAGATGTAGCAGGACTAGCAATTCTGATGATATTTGTTCGCTATCAAGGTTCTGAATGTTTCGAAGAAGTTTTGTTCCTTGCAAATCGTTGCCAACTTCCACGACGGGGGCTGAAATTTTCCAGCTAATTGATGATTATGTAACGGACAAAAATATTACATGGAGAAATTGCATTGATGTATGTACGGATGCGAAAGCTATAGTTGGAAATACTGCTAGAGTCGTTGCCAAGAAGTCTTGGATGAAAGCATAAAAATAATCAACTTTATTAAGGCTCGACCGGAAAATTCAGGGTTATTAAGGCGTTGTGCGAAGAGATGGGTAGCCAATATTCTACGCTACTACTTCATACCGAAGATCGCAAGTTTTCTTGTAGAAAAACGTCGTCTCGCCTGTTTGAATTAAGATCGGAAGTCAGAACTTTTTGAGCTACAATAATTTGGCATTGGGGGTAAGATTAAATGATGATCAGTGGCTCGACAGGTTGGCTTATTCGGCTGAATTTTTTCATAAAACGAATGACTTCAGCCTTTCAATGCAAGGTAAAGGAATAACAATATTTGATTAAAACGGAAAAATCATGACCATCATGAGAAAAATCAAATTTTGGGCAGAATCGCTAAAAAAGCGCAATCTGGACAGATTTCCGAATTTAAGAAGCATTCAATTAGAAATAACCTTGAAGTGAGTCTGGATTTTCCACATACCTCGCAACGAAGACAAAATACCGATACTGACTAAACGCGAAACCAGACGTCAGGCTACAACTGACACAAATTTAATCAAACTTGTTACAGCTTGAAAAATCGAAAATGCGTATTTGTTCTAATCAAATCATTAATTTTTGATGACACATATTTTGTTAAAAACACAAGACTGTTCAAAGCGTAGCCATTCATTACTGATTTTATTAAATACGATGACAAGACACATCTTATTTAAACGATAAATACCATCAAGTTTTCAAAACTCGGGTTTTCATTCTTTCAAAAATGTAGGTGCTCCGCCAAAATTTTTGGTTTTAAACAGTGAGATGTATAAGTGCATGAGCACAGCCTACCCCTTGATGTAGTATCATAGGGTGAAACCAAGGGGCACATCTGGCATACGAAGCCCAAGGTGGTTTTAGTGGGACGAACCCACACACAGCAGCAAACACCCGGCTGTTATGGTTTGAAGTCAAATTTCCATCTTGTAAAAAAAAAGAGGATCAGGATAAGGATCAGGATAAGGATCAGGATAAGGATCAGGATAAGGATCAGGATAAGGATCAGGATAAGGATCAGGATAAGGGTCAGGATAAGGATCAGGATAAGGATCAGGATAAGGATCAGGATAAGGATCAGGATAAAAATCAGCATAAGGATCAGGATAAGCATCAGGATAAGGATTAGGATAAGGGTCAGGATAGGGATCAGAATATGGATCAGGATAATGATAATGATGAGGATCAGGATAAGGATCAGGATAAGCATCAGGATAAGGATCAGGGTAATGATCAGGATAGGGATCAAGATAAGGAGCAGGATAAGGATCAGGATAATGATCAGGATAAGCATCAGGATAAGGATCAGGATAAGGATCAGGATAAGGATCAGGATAAGGATCAGGATAAGGATCAGGATAAGGATCAGGATATGGATCAGGATAAGGATCAGGATAAGGATCAGGATAAGGATCAGGATAAGGATCAGGATAAGGATCAGGATAAGGATCAGGATAAGGATCAGGATAAGGATCAGGATATGGATCAGGATAAGTATCAGGATAAGGATAAGGATCAGGATAACGATCAGGATCAGGATAAGGATTAGGATAATGATCTGGATAAGGATCAGGATAAGGATAAGGATCAGGATAAGGATCAGGATAAGGATCAGGATAAGGATCAGGATAAGGATCAGGATAAGGATCAGGATAAGGATCAGGATAAGGATCTGGATAAGGATCAGGATAAGGATCAGGATAAGGATCAGGATATGGATCAGGATAAGGATCAGGATAAGGATCAGGATAAGGATCAGGATAAGGATCAGGATAAGGATCAGGATAAGGATCAGGATAAGGATCAGGATAAGGATCAGGATAAGGATCAGGATAAGAATCAGGATAAGGATCAGGACAAGCATCAGGATAAGGATCAGGATGAGGATCAGGATAAAAATCAGCATAAGGATCAGGATAAAAATCAGCATAAGGATCAGGATAAGCATCAGGATAAGGATTAGGATCAGGATAGGGATCAGAATATGGATCAGGATAATAATAATGATGAGGATCAGAATAAGGATCAGGATAAGCATCAGGATAAGGATCAGGATAATGATCAGCATAGGGATCAAGATAAGGAGCAGGATAAGGATCAGGATAATGATCAGGATAAGCATCAGGATAAGGATCAGGATAAGGATCAGGATAAGGATCAGGATAAGGATCAGGATATGGATCAGGATAATGATCAGGATAAGGATCAGGATAAGGATCAGGGTAAGGATCAGGATAAGGATCAGGATAAGGATCAGGATAAGGATCAGGATAAGGATCAGGATAAGTATCAGGATAAGGATAAGGATCAGGATAACGATCAGGATCAGGATAAGGATAAGGATAAGGATCAGGATAAGGATAAGGATCAGGATAAGGATCAGGATAAGGATCAGGATATGGATCAGGATAAGGATCAGGATTAGGATCAGGATAAGGATCAGGATAAGGATCTGGATAAGGATCAGGATATGGATCAGAATAAGGATCAGAATAAGGAGCAGGATAAAGATCAGGATAAGGATCAGGATAAGGATATGGATCATTATAAGAATCAGGATGAGGATCAGGCAATGGATACTTCTGTCAGCGTTCCAGATTGCTCAGACTGATCGGGACTTGCCTCGATTTTCTACTAAATATCAAGTGCCAATGCCTGGAATTGGTAAAAAACTGAACGGATTAATTGCAAAGATAAACAAAAAAAACTCAATTTTAGTTGTTTAAGTTTGATTGGTGGGTCACAAAACGATTGTTTGATGGGTTGTTTTTGGTCAAAATAAACATCAACACATTTTAAGAAGCTTCAATTGCCGCTGCCGCTCGTGACGTAGAGGTCAAAGTCTATCATGCCAATGGTCATGAGATCGAATTTCGGTCACGACATCTCGGTTTAACAGAATGTTAAAAAATGGTTTTTGTTTTGTTTGAATTTTTTCATCGGCAATTTGTTTAATTTTTTTTTCTGAACTCTTGCAGTTGAGGGTTATCTTCCTTAACCTTTCATTTCATGATTTTTTTTTGTTCCCTAAAAATCATCTTAAACAGTCGGTAATTATGTATATTAAGAAAAAAAATTAATTTCTTTAAATTTATATTCATACTAGCATACAAGTTATGCAAAAAATGGTATGTGAGCCCTCCTCTCCCCCATTCATCCCCCACTTTAGGGTTCTCGAATGAGCATAGAAACATTTCTCCTTCCCAAAAACCCTCCCCTACTAAAGTTGTTTTTTTCATATGACTAATTCTATAGATATGTAACAAAAATTGATGAGGTTCCCTCCTTTTCCTATCTCGCTCAATGGAAGAAAGGAAGGGCTGCAAATCATTATGGAAACATAACTCGTTTCAAAATACAATCTCGTACCAAATTCGGTGCCTTCCGACTGATAAACTTTTGACATCTTAAAAAAAAAACTGTGTTGGCCCCCTCTTCTCTTCCTATTTGTTTAGTGGGATCATGAGAAGAGGGCGTTATACAAATACAGAGTCTTTTTCCGTATCCACATATCATCCCATTCCAAATTTAGTTCCATTTGCTCGATTATTTCACCGGTTACGCATAAATTGTATGAAGGCGACCTTCCGCTTTCTGTTTCTCTAATGAAAGATGAGCTTCAAATCATCTTGGGAACATTTTGTTCACTTAACTACCCTCGCATGCCAACATTGATTCCCCTCGCTTGATCAATTATCGAGTATTGCAAAAAAATGTATGCGGTCCTTCCCTCTTCCTATCCCCCAAATGCAAATCGTGAGGAGTTTCAAACATTCATAGAACTTTTTCTCAATAGTTATCGAATTTTGCAATAAAAATTGTATGGAAGCCTCCTCCTCCTTTAAATCTTCCCACTGGAAGAAGGGAGGGGTCTCAAATAATCATTGAAATATTTCAAGTATACACATACCCTAACATGCCAAATCTGGTTCCATTAGCTTGACTAATTCTCGGGTTATGAATGAATTTGTAAGAGAGCCCACTTCCCCCATTTTTTGAAAAAAGGAAAGGTACCTGAGTTTTAAAGCTCGATTAATCAGCGCAATCGCTGTGTTCTTTGCGCTGATTGATTGAGCTTTAAAACTCAGTAACGTGAAAAACGTGAAATGAGTATCAGTTAAGTGAAAAGAACCCGAGCAGACTTTTATTGCAAAATTATACCTAATTTTGCTATCATGCCTTGAAAGTAAATTTAAGTATCATTTTGCCCGAATAAAGGTGGTACAATGCCAAAATTTGGGTCTCACTTTTCATATATGGATACCTCGATTATGTCAAGTGTAGGTTTTACTGAAACCTTAATGATGCCTCGTTTAGCCAACGTTTCTAAACGAGTTTTGAGGGCAAAATGATGCCACTTTGAGGTATAATTTATTGTCAAAATTTGGCATCGTTGTGGTTTCAAAAAATTCATGAAAAGGATGCCTAAACGAGGTATTAACAAACTTTTATTAAAGGCAAAATTTGTCATCACTGTGCTATCTTCCAGTCGGAAAAAATTTTAACACCTTTTTTCGACAAAATGAAATTAAATTTGACATTCAGGGCATGATAGCAAAATTAAGCATTATGTTTCTTCATAGTTTACTCGGGGGGATATGATGAAAATCGCTTTTAATTATGCAACAAATAAAGAAGTGAATCGGTCACTTTTTTCGCGAATGCCTTACCCTAATAATATAATATATTATGTTCTGTTAAACAAATATTTGCTCGCCTTACAAAAAACGCCTTCAGTTATGCAGCGTATCAAATAGCAAATAATTGCAAAGAGAATTGGACTATTTATTGTTTCCCTTTTATAAGTTCAAATATAATAGAAAAGTAATCAAACCCTTTAGCTTCCGAAAAAAGACCAAATTTATCAAATATTCTGAAGACAGTAAGAAACCACCAGACTTAAAATCAAATTATTTAAAAGACTATGTATGAAATCTATTTTTATTGTATAACTGTTCGAAAATTTATGTTCTGCAATTTCGAATCAAATTTTGGAAAAAAAAGTCAAGCCACCAATACTGTTTTCTTTTTTCCGGGATTTGCATCCTCGCGAATGATTCATCCCTGAAAAAGAGCCACCAATACGGAAAAGTTTTAGGTTAAAAAAATGGAAAGAATTTACTAATGTAATACGTATGCTTGCATTTAATGGCACATTCTCACTTTTGAATTCTAAATTTTCCTTGGACAATTTTATTCCCAACTTGCTATTACATGGAGAAAACAAGATGGATGATTATTTAAAGACTACACAACCAATTAAAATCATTTTAAAAACTCATATGGTAAAATTAACCAAAGAGTTTTAACGCAAAATAAATAACCCAATTTTTTCTATTATTTAACTTATCACTGAACCTCTTATTTTTAAATTTACCATTTTGACAATGAACCAAACGATTGATAAGATAACCAAAACCTTGTTTTTATTTACATAAATTGTAAATGGTAAAAAATTGTACATTTTAAATTTATTTTATAATATTTATAATAACTTTTCTTTCAGTGTAAAATTTTGCCTTTAGTTCAAAATCGTAGAAAGAAAAGCGCCTTTATACAGACTACGCATTCTTAATGCATAAAAACATAATTTGTTATCCTAAAAAGATTTCCTTGCCTATCCAAAGGCGTTTAAAATTTGTATCGAGGTACATTTCAAGTACATATGTATATTTGTTGTGCACATTATCACAAGCATGCACACCGCCGCCGTGACCCATGGGAACCCAGGATACGATTATCATAATTCATTGTTAAATCTGAACATAAAACATTTTAATAGACAGTGGAGTTGAAATTACTGCTCCCTAAATCAAAGAAGAAAATTCCTACTTATGTACATATATAGTTATAACACTATATTGTCATTACGCTGTCAAAATTAATCCTGCATGCACAGTATCAAAAACCCTTGTAACATAACGTTTTAGAGGCTGCAAACTTTAAATGACAGTAGCATATATAGTAATAGTATATAGTAGTATACGATTAAAAAAAAGTCAATAATGTGAGTTGTAGTATATTAGAAAAGGCGAAAAATACTGTATTCAACGATGTATAGGATGCAGATTTTTGGCGAAATTTTCAAGCCAAAAAAGTGCGCGTCCTGTATAAATGTTCTAACTTTAAAGCCTAGTAAACAAGTACCTAGTGTAAACATTGCTCATCAGCTGCTGCAAATTGTTGGTATTATCAGGTGTAAACAAAATAACCTTTAAAGCTAATTACAAGTGCGAATATGAACTCACCTGTTTTCGCAGCAAGAAGTAACTGCTCGTGGCTTTTTCAGGGTGAATTCCAACAAGCTCGTGGTTGTAAGTTAGACATTATTTCTCAGCATTTTCAAAAACACCGTTTCTTTGCAGTCCTCAGCCAAATTGAACTCTAGCTCCGTCAATTTTTGTGAAGCAAATTCCTGGCAGTTTGGAAACCATTCGACAGAATTTGGAGCTCTTGTAGGCCAATCGTTTAGTGTTCACAAAGCTGCGGAGCTCGATTTTTAAGACTTCCATCTGCTGCAAGAACTAAAAACTAAACGATAGATCCGCTTCAATAACACAATTTACTTTTTCAATAATAGTGAACTAGATTTATTTACCAAACCTACGATAATAAAAGACTGAATATGTTCCTTATCCTACGATGCGGAACGGTAATTAAACGAATTTTACCGATAGTTTTTGTCGTAATCTACTGCTGATGTAAAATTTTGTCCACTTTTGTATTTCGTTGTTGGTAAACATTGGTTCCGGTTGGATCAGCGACATCAGATGTATGGCTTGGGATTCCTTTTAAGTTCCGAAAAAGGCATCGATTTTTTTCAAGCATGGTGCAGTATGACGTGAAATAAAACCAAAATTCAATAAATGTTAATAAAAAGCTTAATTTATAACTCAATGAGTTCAAAAGCTTGGTTCATAAACTGACTAGAAAAGTATACAAGTTTTTTTTCTCACATTCAGCTGGGCTAGCTTTCGAAATGACATTTTTCGATGAATTGGAAAGTATAGAATAAATGACGATTAAAACGCAACTGTCAAATAAATAATTTATAGTTGTTTTTGATATTTCTCACGCACATGAACTGGCGTCCCACTGGCGTGTACGAACGAGAATGGGAAAATGTACCTTCAAAAATTTTAATGCAAAAATCAAGCAGCCGGCCAATGAGCACGGTCGTTTTTGAGGTTAATGTTCCCAAACACGAACAATACAAGTGTCAAATAGGACCAAGGACTATCCGTTTAACATTGATGTTTGAATTTGTGTAGGATATACATAGCATCACTAAAGTTCCCGATCAGAAGAGAATAACAAAATTATATCAAGATGAGATATTTTGATAGTCAATTTGTTCCTATAAAAATGAGATATAATTTAGTACTTGTAGGATGTTAAAATATCTCAAATTATAACAAAAAGTCCATACAAGCATAGCTAAAATATATCAGTTTTAGATATGCTCCTTTCAAGATTATATCTTCTTCAGATAGCAGAATATATGGTTTGAACTTTTATACTAAAAAGAAATATGGTTTGAACTTTTATACTAAAAAGAATTTCAAAATAATGATAGTGGATTTGTTGGAGAAAGTTTAAAATATTGACTAAATTCATAGTGATTTTTTAATTTCACAATCCAAAATATATTTAATTTTTAAGGAATTACTTTCAGCGCTACAAAATTGTTGTATTCAAAACTCTGAAAATATAAATCTTTTTCAGCTGTTCATTTTTAATATAGGCAGAAATGGAAATTAATAAGATAAAATAAGGATACCTTAACGATGCCAGATTTTGATTTCTATCAACACAAGATTATACGTACTATGCTGGTAACGACTAAGTTAGTTTTTTTTTTTAGTTGAAAATATAGTTTTTCTCAGCAGGAAATTGCATACCAATTCATGCTATTATTTTGATTTCACATTTCTGCTCTTTAAAAAAAATGAAACCTTAATGATGCCTTATTTAGCCGTCACGGAAAAATAAATACCTTATAGTGGTGTCATTTTGCTATCGATGCCTTACATTGACCTTGGTTTGCCATCATATTTCAACATATCGATGCTTAAATGAAACCTTATTTTGCCATCGGGAAAAATACCACACCAAATAATGCTATCATTTTGGCATTGATAGCTGACTTTGGTTACAGTTTGCTATCGATTCTGGCATCAAAGTCTGCTCGGGAATACTGTACCAAAATAACTACCCGGATAACTCGTCAATTTTTTTTTTTTAAATCAGGGTAGATGCCATTTACAATTCACAAAGTAACCAAACCATGGGAAAAGAAGGAAAATACATCTCACTTACATATATTCCAGGTTTGAGCGAAAAGGTCAGCAGACTAATTAGAAAACATGACCTTATTGTGTCTTTGAGACCAATTAACAAAATTAAAACTTGCCTATTCACAAAAACCAAAGACCAAATACCAAAATTCAAACAAACAAATGTGGTTTATTCGATCCCATGTGAATGCGGGAAAGAATACTGTGGCCAAATATCACAAACTCTAAAAAAAAACGGATATAAAAGCATAAAACATTCAAATTAAATAAGACAGCCATTATGGAAACACGTGGCGATACAATTTCTAAATGCAGAAAAGTGACATTAATGACATTGTGTAAAATAAGTGTGTCAATGCAAAGTTTTATTTTTTTTTAAATCTAAATACAGTTTTTCAGAAGATGGCTGAAATCATCCAGTAAGCCGAAACGTAAAGAAAATTGTTATTATTTGAATCACCGAAAAATACCAACTTAAAAAGATAACAAAGAAAGTTCTGCACTTCTTACGAAAACAGTCCTTAGATTCGTTTCGACTCGTTTCTTGAAATGGCGTTTAAAATATTCCAACTGCAAGAAAAGTGAGGAGGGTACAGTATACCAACAAAATTGAAATAGGTGTATTTGTTTAATTCTTAACCACAAAGCAGAGCGAAATCACAGGATTAGAACCAGTGACTAAAACTCAACAATCTCGGGTAAAAACTACGATCTTTGGCCATTCAAAAGGTTTATCGAAGAATCATTGTTTATCATTTTATTTTGTGAAGTTTTAAACAGGTTATTCGATTTTAATCAGTATCACCAGACTATCAATGGTTGACTTTAATATTTCTGTATAAGAATTACTGGAACTTTTTGATATATTACAAATGCAGATCAATGAAAAAAATGGCTCTGGCATTAGGTAAGTGTTTGAGGGTACAACGAAAAGCAAAACAAATGTCGCTCATTAGTTCTTCATCTCCACAACCACAACCCTGTTTCAATTCAATCCTAAACATTCGGAAACAGGAAAGTTTAGTCTGGTTAGTTTTGTCTTTTAATTGAAAGAATCTCGGGAGTACTTTATTTCACGTTAAAGGCTGCTTGTTCAAACAGTGAAATGTGTCACCAATAGAAAAAAAATCTCAACATTTATCGATAGAACAATAACCCCTCGAAAACATGCTGAACTGTGATTTTTTTTCTCAAGCCATTAAACCGACTGTATGAAAAATCTTGCCATCCTCCGAAAACATTCAATTCTAGCAAAATCCAGTCCAAAATCCATTGCAGGAAATTATTTTCCTCACATGAGATTATCTTTACAACCGATCCGCTTCTGCAGTTCGCCAATAAAGAGCAATCTAATATGCATAATATCGTAAAAAATCGGAAGTTTTCCCACCCTCACGTACAGTACACTTCAATTCCTAGCCATGCTCTGCCATTTCCGGGTGGGGGTGGGTGGTCACTTTTTGCTGGTGTCATCGCCCATTGTACTTCAGTACTCTCGAAAGCACCAGAACAACAGTTATAATTCGCCGATTTCATCCTCCAACAAAAGCAGCCAGTCAACCGATTTCGATTCTTTCCCTCTTCCTGTCACTTTTTGGTACAAAGATACTTACAATCGGTGTGTCCTTAAAGCATCCTTCTGGAGAAATGTGCTTTTGAAGTGGTCGTTGCCATCCTCCGAACCCGCTCTTCTCTTCAATTTTAGCGTTCGATGTTCCACTTTTAAAGAGTCGGTAACCGAACCTCCACCCTTCAATGAAAATTGAACCACGTATATTGCAATCGCATACACTCACGACGACATGGCACGGCGTGGCAGATCGGTATCAAAGTATTGTGCCATCGCGTCGTGGCACGAGACAGACGGCTGATACTTTTTGGTCCTTCGAAGTGTCCGCAAAGTGGGTCACGATGAAGGCTTACAACGTCAATAAAAAATTTAGATTGACAGTTCAAAACAAATTTCATGAAAAAGAAAGAGGTAATCGGTTAGACAAGTTGAAATTTTGGATTAAAATTCTGTATAGGTAACATGGGTACTCACTTCTTGATGTTAATGAATTCACGAATCATGGAGCTATTAGAATCATTTTTAAAAGTTTTTATTTGTTACTTCCTCATCATTTCATAAAGAAACGTAATTGATTTATGTATATTTAATTTTTTTTATTAATGCATAAATAACTCATAACTGTTGAAAATGGTTTTAAAGAAAAAAAGGAAGGGTTAACATTAACTGATATTTTATCTCCACTGTAAAAACAAGGAATTTTATATGCAGCTAGTTTTATAAGTGGTTTATTAGGATCATGAAAAATGCTTAGATTTTTGATTAAACCATTTGTTTTATGTTTTAACCATTATGTTGCTCAGAAATAATTCTAAATGCTCTATTAAAACTCCAATAAAACTAAGAATTTTCTCGTCTCTATCGTGTGAATCTCGCTAACAGCAATCTCAGCGAGCAAGCAGCAATCATGACATCGATCATATTGTTTGGTCGTGTGAGGTCCATTCTGTCGCCAGAGCGAATTTAGAAGATTCCCTTCGGGCCCGAGGGAAACAACCTGATGTCCCGGTGAGAGATGTGTAAGCTGCGATGGACCTTGACTATATTTGCGAAATATATCTTTTTCTAAAAGCTATCGACCTTCATCTATAATTTTTTCTTCTATTTTTTTTTTCTCTCAACAATATTGTAAAATAGACATAAGAAACCCATGTTCAACAAACAAAAAACAGATTTTGGCTCATTAAAACTATAAGGTACGAGCCGTTTCAAATAAATGAATTGCAAAAAAAAAACTAAGAAGTTTTTCCCTACCTCTTTTTTGCATATTTTATGAAGGCACGCAGTACGCCGTACTTGATTTCAAAACCGTAATAAAATAAGGTGACAGTTCTCGATCGAGATATCAAAACAGGACAGGCTAAGGCTAGATTGCACAGATTTGAATTGGAATTCCCATTTTTTACACATTTTTGATAAATCATGTGTGTTGTTTTTTAGTTGAATAAAAAAAAATAAAAATCCTTGAAATACGAACATCTATTCAAAATGAGTATTGAGGGAAAGGGCTCAACTAGTAGGAAAAAAAATTGTTATTGAACGCCATCATTAATCCAAAATGGCAACTTACGTTTTTCTTTTCAAAGCTGTAAATAATTGAAAATCTCATGAAATATCCACAATATGGGTATTGGGTGAAAGAGCTAAACGAGTTGAAGTTAAATTTTGTTGTTTGACGCCATCTTAAAATCCAAGATGGCTGTATCTGTTCACCTTTAAAAGGCTGGAAATGACTCACAATCGCATGAAATCCCCGGAAAATGAATATTAGGGAAGGGCTCAACGAGTAGAAGTCGAATTTCGCTATTTGACGGTATCTTGAAATCCAATATTTCGACTTTCGCTTAACTTCAAAATGCTGTAAATCACTGAAAATCGTATGAAACTGCCACACTATGGGTATTGAGTGAAAGGGCTAAACGAGTTGAGATCGAATTTTGCTTTCTGACGCTATCTTGAATTCCAATATGGTGACCTCCAAAATGTTGAAAATCGCATGAAGGTTAAATGAGATTTTCGACCATTTACAGCATTTTACAGATTTGCGGAAGTTGTCGTCTTACACAGTAAATGAAAATTACCGAGTTCGGTAATTTTTTTACCGAAATCCTAACATGTGGAGTTCGTTAAACCGTTCGGTAATTTTTCTCATGGCAGAGAAGTGACAGCTGTCAAATATTACAGACCTTTTTCGGTAAAACATTACCGAACCTCGGCTGATCATATCTAATATCATCTGTCAAATTATGACAGTTGTCAACGTGACAGTTCGCTATATTACCGAACAACCGGTATTGTTTAACCGGAAAACTATAAAAGCTCGGTAGTATATACCGAACAACCGGTAGAATTTACTGTAATACCTTTTTAAATTACCGAAAACCTGAAATTATTACCGAAATACCTGTAATTATTACCTAATTATCTAAAACTATTACCGAAATACCGTTTTTTTTTTACCGAAAAGCTGTAAAAGTTCAGTACTATTTACCGAACGACCGGTATAAGTTACCGAAATACTTGTAACTATTACCGAAATGCCGGTAAATATTCTCCAAATGCCGGTAAATAATACCGGAATTTCAGTATTAGTTACAGAAAAATCGGTAACTTTTACCAGAAAACCGGTAATTTTTACCGAAATTTCAGTAATTTTTACCGAAATATCGGTAATATTTAACGAAAATTGTAAAATTTTCGGTAATTTTTACCGAAACCCGTAAAATGTTCGGTACTTTCAGCTTATGATGCACAGCACATTACACGAGATGATTAGAGTCTCCATAAAACATTCCAATCGAAAAATTTCTATTCTGAAGAACGCATATGGACCATCTCCATCAAATCAATGTTTTCGCCTAAAACAAAAATGTCATCTCGAAATTTTCGACTCGTGTCATACTTCATGCCGACCGACAAGAAATGACACCTGTCGAAAATTTCGTTTCAGAAGTCATCTCCGCTTTATGCGAAAACATCAATTTTACAAAGCCTCTTAGGTTCAGAAGTGTTTCTCAGAGAAATTTTTTCGCTTGAAATATCTTCTGGAGACTCGAATCATCTCATATTATGCGATGTGCATCCTAAGCTGAAATTACTGAACGTTTTCCACGGCTCGGTAAAAATTGCCGAACATTTTAAATACATCGGGGAAATGCATTATTGAGTATTTGCAATCATGGGTAGTAAAAAATGGCTGTTGCTAGTTTTAAAAATATCAATGCCATAAAAATATTGTAAATTAATAATAAACAATTATACTTGTCAGATAATGTTTCAAACATGAGAATGATAAAAACCTCGAAAGAGTCAAAAAGCATCAAATAGACGATACACATGCTTAAAACCACAAATTCTCAAAGATATCTACTTTTAATTGACAAAATTTCGCGAGTCCATAAATAATTTTAATTCATTGTTTAGGTATATTTATGACAAAGATTAGGTACACAATTGAAACATCACATTTGACATAAAGTTCTATTACAGTCCACCAAAATTTTCGGAAGACTCAAAGTTGAAAAAACATAAAGTGTTCATTGAAAAATTCAAACATTGCGGAAATGAAAATCTCGAAGGGTTGCCCATTATTGTTCATTTTTTGCTTTTGTATTATTAGTTCAAATAAAAAATTAAAATATTTCGTAATTTGCAATCACGAACATAGTACTAAAAGCTAACATTTTTATATAGTAGTTCTAAAATAATTTCCATAATTTTCCATGTTTCCGTTTTTAAATGATTTGATAAATGTATTGATGACGGTTGTCGAGTAAAAAATATATAAATCTATACTAATCTTATACCAGAACCAACGTACATGAATCCAGTATCCCAGACAGAAAATGTACACCTATTTATAATGTTTTTGAGACCTGTTTTACAAATATGAATCAAGCTAGCTAAATAATTGATTTATATATTGAAAGGAAACTTTCAACAGTAAGGTCATTCCCCTGCAAACTTAAGACTACTTGACAATTTATATTTGTTCGAAAACTTTGATTTGTTTTAAATACTTAATAAGCTTATCCTCACTGTTTCCTGATGTTTTCATATTTTTTACAGTTTGTGTGCAACTATTTTCATTCCATGGTACAGTTTTCTAAGGAAAATAAATTCATGGCACAGTTAATTATTATTATTATTTAACTTGGCATAAGTTGGCAGTTAAAAAATAACTAAAAATTCAACTCAACAGAAATAAAGAAACATGTATGAATATAAATTTGAAATTTGAATCGGAAACTGAAGTATGGAAGGGAACTGAATCTGAAATTTGGGTCTTAATGTGAATTTCAAATATAAAACTCAATCGGTAATCTGAATCTGAAGTTTTTATATTAACTCAAATATATAATCTAAATTTCAATTGAACTTTGAATCTGAATCTCGGTTTGAAATCGTATTATAAATCTGGATCAGAATCTTAAAATGAATCTGAAATCTGAATCTTAATCTGAAATCTGAATTTAAAATCTGATTCTGAAACTGAAATATGAATCTGAACCTGTAAGTAACTAGATCTGAAATCCTAATTTAAATGCGAATCTTTTTTTAAAAATTTTTGCTCAAGGACCCTCCGCTCACCCCCTCCACCAAACAGCTCAATTGAGCGGCCTGGTGTGGGCTCTTTGGGTCTTAACTTTAAAACTGAGTCGGAAATTTCAATCTGAATCTGAAAACGATATACTCATTTAAATCTAAAATCTGGATGTAAATCTAAAAGTGAACCCTAAATCTTAATATTGATCTGAAATCTGAATCAATTTGAAGTCTGAAACTGAATTTGAAAACCTGAGTCGAAAACTTAATGTTCATCTCCAATTTGGAATTGAATCGGAAATCTGAATCTGAAATATTCATCTGAATCTGAATCGTAAATCTTAATCTGAAATTTCAATTGGAATCTATGAATGAATCTGAATTAGAAATCTAAATCGCAAACTCAAACGTAGCAAGCTGTCTGCAATACAGGTTGTATACCTTTTAAATTTTAACGTTGCATTTGGTTGACGAACGAAAAAAAAATGTCGGAAACAAAGTTTCGTTGAAATAGACCTTTTCACTTATCGCTAATTGCCATTTTGGGTAAAGCTGTTGATGGTCGATTGGACGCCCAGATGCTTGGTGTGAACCTTGTCTGATTTCAGCACGTTCTGCACGGCTTGGAGAATCATCTGCCCCTCAACCAAGGCATGACGTGCACCCTGTAAGATAAATAATTGTTTAGGATATTTTAACGACAACATTTTAAAAAACTTATTAGGACACACCTTATTAAAGCGGAAAATCAAATAAGGTACATAAGGTAGTTGAACTTTCATATTCCCTAGGAAAACCTCAAGAGTTATAAGCTATCGTTCATCGTTTCTATACAAATTCGGGGCAACCAACACGTCGAACTGATTCGGGTTGCTCACCAGCTGCATTGTGGTGTTTTCAACAATTTATCTCGCTCTGAAACATTAATAAGAATTGACACGCAGTGAAGAATATTTTGAAAAGGCGAGACACTTTTCGATTGATTTAAGGATAAATAAAGATTACTATGTATGATTCAAACGTCAAGGAATGTTTTCAGGCGAATTCAAAAATAAATAATAAAGGAGGTACTTACTTTCAAACAAAGCCACCGTTGATCTTCACTGTAATTCGGGGTCGTTAGAATATCCT
The DNA here is from genome assembly GCF_029784155.1 of Uranotaenia lowii. Lineage (NCBI taxonomy): Eukaryota > Metazoa > Arthropoda > Insecta > Diptera > Culicidae > Uranotaenia > Uranotaenia lowii. Next base: position 235,404,133 of record NC_073692.1, on the reverse strand, counting down.
TCAGACAGATCTTTTTTTATCGATCTAACGTAGGATATCCTCCAGTGGAGAGCTCAGGATTAACTTCCGACAAAAAGATGGTCTCAAAATCCACCTGCACATTGGCATCAGAATCTAAAAAAAGCATGAGTAGATTTTTTTTTCAAAACGTAGGCTAAAGGGCCTTGGAGATTCCGATTGGAATCCGGCACCAGCAACTGTGCCTACGATTCCTCAACCACCACCAGGTTGTGCAAACATTTGCGAATTGACTTCCAGTGGCATCGATCGCATTTGCTATTGCTGCTGGGCTAGCATGGGATTCGCTAGTCCACTCCCGAAAAAACTAAAGGATTTTAAATAAATCAAAAACTTACCGCTGTGATTCGAAGAAATTTTAAAGTTCCAGAAACCGAGTACATCTGTTCCGGACCAGTGGCATCACCAGAAATTTGCAACTTTCCTTTCATGACCACACCTGAAAGTAAACAAAAATTTAAATTAGGAAAAAAATTAACGAGTGTGCACTCTTCAATTACCGCAGGTGCTTAAGCAGCTCCCGTGGATTGTAATCCTCGACATGATGCCGAAAGAAGACGAGCAGCAGCTGGTGATCACGATATTTTCGCCAAATTTCAACTCCTTACAACCGCGATACCGAAATTTTACTGCTTGATTGAAAGCATCCCGCTCGCGCATACAGAGTTGGAAACGTTTTTGCTTCTTTTTCTACAGCGCAAGCGGGATGCCACCAATGCCACTCATACATCGCGGTTATTAGAGTGAGACAGTTGCGTAGGAAACGGACGCTCGAAATTTGACGTTTGGATTGACATCGACACTGCATTTACAGTTTTCGGTTGTTTTTTACCGAAAATTTACGGCAAAGCGATTTGTTTACATAAAAATTAAAGAACTTCGGTATATCATGAATCGAATTACCGAACTCGGTAAAAACAAGACGTCAGTTTGATCATTTACCGAAAATTTTCGAATTACAGGACAGTTTCTGTAAACTAAATTACCGAACTCGGTAATTTTGATTTACTGTGTAGATGGCGTCAGATAACAAAATTTGACTTCTACTTGTTTAACCTTTTAACCAAATACCGATATTCCGGAGGTTTCATGTGATTTAAAGTCGTTTACAGCATTTTAAAGTTAATCAAAAGCCGTTATATTGGATTTCAAGATGGAACCAGGATGAGAAATTCGGCTTCTCCTAGTTTAACCATCTCACCCAACACCGATATCATGGATTTTCATGTGATTTTCAATAACTAATACCATTTCAAACTTATGTGGAAGCCGCCATCTTGGATTTCAAGACCAGACCACAAAATTCGATTTCAAATGATGGTATCATTCCACTGGACATTCACAATCAATCCTTTATTTATTACATTTAAAAAGTCTGTCCTCATCTACTGTACTAATGATTAACAAATCAGAAATGAGAAACTAATCCTACGCGTGTCAAATTTTAGCTATTTGTATGGCTCTCATAAAACCGTTCTAAGACTAATGAGCCATTTATCAGACCATTATAAAGCTATTTAGCATTGAATTGACTAATTGTCTTGTTGGTTGCAAAATCGAAGGGCAGATAATGACGCCATGTTGATGGATTCACAATGTCAAGTATTTGAAAATATTTGTTCAAGCCTATTTTCAATAAATTCCATTATGTTTGCGATGTCATTATGCCATGTTTCACAATTATATTTAAAAAAAGTATTTCTCGCGATATATTGTTTTTCCCATTAAAATAAATATTTTATTTAAATTTCCTTATTCTTAAGATATAACGAGGCACATTTATTTTAAGGTATTATTTCATACACATTTTACTTAAAATCTTGTCTGGCAGTAGAATAGATGATCATAATATAGGTAAAACATTGCTTTTTTGTTATTTATTCTAACAGATTATATCTCAACAATGCAATCATCATTCATCAACCATCATGGTTGCCGGAAAATAGAAAAGAAAAAACGCGGAAAACTCACGGAAACGAAAGAAAAAAAAATGGATAACATGTTTTATAGATGCTTTTTAAAAGCTTTGGTGGCCAACATTTCAATGCATAATGATTTTATTGAAGATACAAAAATGGTCATGATAACGCCAGAATTTAGCTTTAATAGAGTTCTGGTGATGCATAGAATACGTTTCAGCTTTTGATGAACACCTAGTCAAAACGAAATTGTGCTGACCATTATAAAGATATGATTGTTACTTGGGCAAACACCTTAAACTTATTATTGACACGATCATATGCATTTTAAAAAATATTCAATAAGCTACCGTTTACACATCTGTATATTTATTTCATTCAAAAGTTTACTGACAGAGCTCTGTAATGATAAAGGTGCCCAGATGAACGAAAAATATGATTCATGTCACAGTGGAATGTGTCAAATTAGTCAGGAGAATTTTGTTTTCGTGAATAATTATTTCTCACAAATTTTACGTTACACAGATGTAATTTAAATTCAATGAAAAAATATATAAAACGATAGCTTTTACCAAGTGAATTTTCAAATAATTGCACACAAAAACTTTACACAGCAAAAATAATTCGTGTAATTTTAGATCGGAAACGATGCACGAAAACGGAACATCGTTTTCAATCTAAAATTTATTCATTTATTCCGCCAAACAGTGTAGGCTACATATATATAATAACTTAAACCTAGAGATTACAATTTTCAAATAAGCTTAATAATAATAATTTTTCTTTACATTTACAAAGTCAGGTTCTTCGGTGCCTGTTACCGTAAAAACCTTTTTTCAGCTGCTGTTTTGACATAGTTAAGTCTATATTCTCATAATGTTTATTATAACTATACATTAAACAATTAACAGGACTATATTTTCCATAATCAGTTCGAGTAGAGGTTGTAATGAAAAGATTTCTTGTTCTTAAATGACGGCAAGGACAATAAAAGTTTAATTGATTTAGTAGATAAGCAGACTGAACGCGCTGATTAATTATGTCGTTTACAAAACAGATTGCAGCAAACTCTCTTCTTACACTTAATGTTTCCATGTTTATAAGCAGGCAACGTGATTCATAGCTAGGTAATTGGTTCTGAGACCATCCTAAATTTCGTAAAGCGAATAGAACAAATTGTTTCTGGACTGATTCCAAACGGTTTTTATGTAAAATTTGAAAAGGCGACCACACAACGCTACAATACTCAAGAATAGATCTAACATAAGCTGTGTACAATGTTTTTATTGTGTATGGGTCTTTAAAATTATAACTGAAACGTTTTATAAATGCTAACATACCGTTTGATTTCTGGATTATTGAGTTATAGTGATCTACAAAGGTAAGTTTTGAGTCCAATATAACTCCAAGGTCTCTAATCTTGTTGACTCTCTCGACAGGATCATCTCCCAATTTGACAATTTCATATGACTGACATTTTCTTCTGGTAAATACAATATTTGAACATTTTGCCACGTTAAGTTTGAGCAGACTTTTAGTGCACCATTTGTTAAATAAATTAACTTCGTTTTGAAAGATTCTAAAGTCTTCTTCGCTATTCACTTTCATATAAAGTTTCATATCATCAGCATAAATTAGCACATTTGACTGCTTGAGAAGACAAGTTATATCATTTACGTATAAAATAAATAATAAGGGGCCGAGATGGGAGCCTTGAGGCACACCAGAAGTAACGGAGATACTTTTTGAAAGTGAACCATTAAATCTAACAACTTGTGAGCGGTTCGTTAAATAGGACCTTATCCATTTCAGTAGGTGTGAACTGAAACCCTGTTTATTTAATTTAAAAATTAACATGGGGATGTCAATTCTGTCAAAAGCTTTACTGAAGTCCGTGTATAAAGCCTGTACAGAATTACCGCGATCCATACAGCTAATATTATAGGTAACAAACTCGAGTAAATTAGTGGCTGTAGATCTTGCTTTAACAAATCTATGTTGCTTTTCAGTAATGAGTGTTTTAATTTGGTTATATATTTTTGCATTCACTATAGTTTCGAAAAGTTTTGGTATGCACGATAAAATGGCTATGCCCCTGTAATTGTTTATGTCAGATTTTTTTCCTGACTTGAATATGGGTACAAGAAATGATTCTTTCCATACTTGAGGAAAAACACCTGATTTCAATGAAGAGTTAAATAGAAGAAACAATGGCATACTCAGTTCATTTACTAGATTTTTTAAAAGAAGTGGAGGAATTCCATCAGGCCCGGGCCCTTTAGTGCAGTCTAAGGAAGAAATGGTTTTACATATTTCTTCAAAGGAAATTGATTCTACTACAGTAAGTACCGTTGAATCAGAGAGATAACTAAAAAACGAAGTATCACGATCTTGCTCGGAAAAACTAGTGTAAACATTTTGGAAAAAGTCGGCGAATAGATTACAAATTTCGTCGGAATTTTGACCTTCTATGCTGCCAAAGTGCATGCGAGATGGAAAACTATTATTTTTTAATTTTGTATTGACATATCTAAAAAAGTTTCTTGGGTTCGATTTTATGTTTTGCTCAATTTTTATATTATAGTCTTGGAAAGAAGTATTTAAGCGTATTGCTAGTCGATTACTGGCTTCTTGGTGTTCTAACTTAGTGACTAATGATGGATTCTTTTTCCAGTTTTTATGTGCCTTCTGCTTTTTATTTCTTAAATGCACAAGCTCTTTCGTGAACCATGGCGGATTTTTGTTATTATTTGTTCGTCGCTTTAATTTTGTTGGAACGTATTCATTGAGAATATTACCAAGAATTTTGTAAAAAATCTCCACTTGATTGTCTGTTGAGTTTTCAGCTCGGAATATTGTTTGCCAATCAACATTTTGTAATTTTGTTTTAATCATATTATAGTTAGCATGAAAAAAGTCAAACGTCTCTATAAACTCGTAATCATCTGGTAAACGTTTTTGATCAGGACATATGATTGAGAATTCGATAGCAGTGTGGAAGACCTCGTTTTTCCAAATTGGATCTGAAGCTTCTACAACACAAAAATCATCAGTCAGATTTGAAAATAATAAGTCCAGATATCGACTACAGGCATTTTTTACATGATTTATTTGATTGAGACACAAAGAAGCCAAATTATCAAAAAGAATTTGCAGTGTTTCATTATCACCACAGATAGGCAAGAGAATGCTTTCATTATCTTCATCAATTAAGAATTGGAGACTTGATTGGTTAAAGTCGCCATAAAGGTGTATTTTAAATTCGGGCTCAAAATTTGCGAACATTTCAGTAATGTCAAACAGAAACTTTTGAAAATATTCTTTGGTGGCATATTCTGGCGGAAAGTAAATCGACCCAAAAATATGCGTTTCATTGAAGATGCGGGCTTTGACCCACACCTGCTCGAATTCTTTGTGTTTAGTCGTAGGAATGAGCTCAGAATCGAAGACAGAGCTGATTGCCACAACCACACCACCGCCAGATTTCTTGTCAGAAAGAAGAAAGTTTCTATCATCTCTAAACACGTTGAAACTAGAACCAAAAATCACGGCGTGTAAATTTAGGTCGAAAGCGATGCACGAATATGGAACGGCCTATTGTCGTGTAAAAATTCATCGTGATGTAAAATTTGAGAATTTATTCTGGATATTGGCAGTTTTTAGTAGATATTCAGGTTTCAAATATTGAATGATGATAACAATACGATGCTTATTTTTATTTGACACTAGCTGACCCGGTGTGCGTTGCTACACCTCTCAAAATCAAATGATATTTTCAGATATTATTCAAATTTTTATTGTTTTGTTGGCATAATTTTAAATCAAATTATAACATCATTCATAAGCAATCGCTATAAATGAGAGCTGCAGCTGGAGTTTCGAATTGCAACACAATGATAACTTAACATTATATTCTGAATCTTGATCTATAAAATTGTATTAAAGATCTGATAGTTTTAATCCGCTCTCAAAAAGGAGGGTCTCAAATAAATTGTATGCAATGAATCTAACTTATAAAATATGGTTGATTTCGCTTGATATGTTGTAGATGTATGCAAAAAAAAACTGATAAGAGAGCCCTCCTGTCCTTCCTTTCACCCCCTGCTGAATGGAGGTCGTGATCTTTAATAATCATTCCCATTTTTTATCGTTCCCAAAAATCCTCTTATATCAAATATAGTTCCATTGGTTGATCAGTTTTTAAGCTTTACAACAAATTTTATATGGAGCCCCCTCCTTTCTTCCCCTCTCTACACTATGAAGCATAAGGGTCTATAACAATTATAGAAATATATCTCGTAACCAAATACCATTCCAAGCCATATTTGTTTCCATTTGTTGGCTTCATTAACATAAATTGAGAACTCATGCTAACAAAATTGTATTGGGCTCACCTCCCTCCTCCTATATACCTACCCACAGAAAGAAGGATGGTGTGTCAGATAATCATAGAATCATACCAAAATGATTTTCCATGTTAATTTTTGTCCTTTTCTCGGATTTTGTAAAAAAAAGTTAAATGTAAGCTTTCCTCTTACCTTCCTATATTTTCAATTCTATCATCCTACTGCAAGAAAGGAATTGTTTCACAAAGAGAAATTTCTCGTATTCTCGTATTTCTGATCCCATACCAAATTTGGTTTTATTTGCGTAGTAAATTCTTGAGTTATGCATAAACTTGAAAGGAAGTACCATCCCTTCTTCCGTTCTCCCCATTGAATGGAGGGGAGAGTTTAATATTCATGAAGTATTTTTCGTACTCATATACTTTTTGATGCCAAATTTATCTTTCCGCTGAAAAAAGTGGGGCTTCAATTTATAATAGAAACATTTTTCGTATCTAAATACCCTCACATGTCAAAAATGGTTCAATTGGCTCGATCAGCTCTCCAGTTATGCTGAAAATTGTGAAGGAGAACTCTCCTCCCCTTTTCATCCACCTCTTTGAAGGGGTGAGGGATACCAATTATTCATAGAAGCATTTCTCGTACCCAAATATCGTTCCATGCCAAATTTGGATCCATTTGCTGTTGTAGTTCTTGAGTTATGCAGTAAAAATTGTATGAAACTCCTCCCTCCCTTCTTCCTTCTCCCCGCTGGAAGATGGAAGGGGTCTCAAATAATCATTAGAACATGTCACGTTCCCAAATACCCACCCATGCCAAATTTGGTTCCATTGGCTTAATTAGTTCCTGAGTTATGTAAAAAATTATAAAAGAGGCCCCTCCCCCCTTTAAATCTCCCTACAGAAAAGAGGGAGGGGTCTCAAATGATCATATAAATAGTTTTTGTATCCAAATACCCTCCCATGCCAAATTTGGTTCAAATTGCTTTATTAGATTTTAAACTATATTAAAAAATATGAAAGAGGCCCCTCCCCCTTTCAACTGGAAAGTGGGAGGGGTCTCAAATAATCATTGAAATATTTTACGTATCCAAATACCTTCCCATGTCAAACTTGGTTCCAATATCTTGATTAGTTTTTGAGATATATGAAAAATTGTAAAGTAGCCCCCCTCCCCCCTTCCTTTCAGCCCACTGAGAGGAGGAAGGGGTACCTAATATTCATAGAAATATTCCTCTTTCCCAAATACCACCCCATGCCAAATTGGATACCATTGGGTTGATTTGTTTTCGAGTTATACAAAAAATTGTCTTTTGTTTGGGAGGCCCCTTCCCCCTTCATGAGAGAGGGAGGGGTCTCAAACCATAATAGGAACCTTCCCCTGCCTCCAATACCCCCACCTGCCAAGTTTCACGCATATCGGTTCAGTAGTTTCCGAGTCTATAGGGAACAGACAGACAGACAGACAGACAGACAGACAGACAGACAGACAGACAGAAATTAATTTTTATATATATATATAGATTTATTTTTAAGCAAATCATTAAAAGTTAAATAAAAACCTTCACCCACCACCAGGGGCTGCGCCCTAAGATGCCACAAACGTTAATCAGGGTGACCCTGGCCAGCGTCACCAGTCAAATTGTTGAGAGGAATTCCTTTTCGATCAATCCGGATTCGCGTCACTATAATGAAATAAAGAAAAACTGTTAAATTTCGACACCTCCAGTTTTTTTTTGTATTTCACTTAACCTTAACCTTAACCTTCATCCGTTCGGAATTTCGTGGCTTTCTCGGGCTTTTTAATTCTGGATTCAAACAACCCATTGATCCAACCACCGGTCCCACCGCTATCAGCAAACAGCAAATTAAGCACCTCTTGCTCGTGCGGTTTCTGTACAGTGCCTCGCCCTCGAAGTTAGCTGACGAATGTTGACGGTACGATCTTCTGCGAACTTAAGACAGAGGCTGGGAATTTTCGGAGCAGAAAGTAAAGAGAGAGAACTCCAAGATGTAAAACGCATGGCGAAACTGAGCGCCTAGCTTGGGTAAAAGAGCCTCACCCGTTTTTGATGTGACGAGGCTTCCCAAGAAATACACCCGTCACTCGAAAATGGGTCCCATGGCGACGAACGTCTTAAAAACGAGAATAGCCGGTAGCACGTAAGAAACCGACCGAACCCGCTTGTCCACCAATAACAAGGTCACAGTCATCGGCGACGAGCTGGAGATAGTCGAAGACTTTGTCTATCTCGGCTCACTGGTGACCGCAGACAATGACACCAGCCGTGAGATCCGGAGGCGAATTATCAGCGGAAGTCGTGCCTACTATGGACTCCACAAGCAACTGCGGTCGAGAAGATTTAGCCCTCGCACGAAGTGTAACCTGTATATGACGCTCATTAGACCGGTTGTTCTCTACGGGCACGAGACATGGATATTGCTCGAGGAGGACCTGCATACACTCGGAGTATTCGAGCGACGAGTGTTAAGAACCATCTTTGGAGAACGGAGTGTTGGGGCGAAGGATGAACCACGAGCTCGCGCGACTCCACGGTGAATCCAGTATCCAGAAGGTGGTGAAGGCTGGCCGGATACGCTGGGCGGGACATGTTGCGATAATGCCGGACGACTGTCCTGCAAAACAGGTGTTCGCTACGAATCCGGTATGAACAAGACGAGCGGGGGCGAAACGAGCGAGGTGGTTAGACCAAGTGGAGCGTGATCTGGCGAACGTGGGGTGTCCGAGAAATCAGAGAACAGTTGCCATGGACCGAGTGAATTTTAGGAATTATGTTCGTCAAGTTATGTCGTGAGACGGAATACTATGTAAATAAAAAATAACGTAAGATACCGAGTTCAAGCTCAATTCCGAGAGAGGAACGATCTGACGTGTCCTCGTTATGACCCGATGTTAAGGTAAACATACCTATCCTCTACACGACTCAAGGCATGATCTTTCCACTCTATACTCATGAGATCTGACCTTTTCACGAAGTGACTTTTTTTTATTAGTTGTTAACCCAGGTGGTAAATCCATTTTACGGATTGCATTCCAAGGCACGGCGAGCCACCACGTCCCCCTAGTTTGCTATTCTGGGTCCATGGGTGCAATTGAACGACTCATGATACAATGCTAAGGAACACTATACCCCCTACGCCATAAAGTCCATCTAGGGCCACTGACCTTTGTTCCCACCTCGAACTGTTTGACACACTATACTTCAATAGTGGGAGGTCAATTCGCGCTAATGCCCTTCAAGGCAATACTCGTTTCCGAATACTCTTCAACCTCATTCTAACACAACTCGATGCGCAACCTCTCCTCTAACGAGTTAGGACCCGACATCTCATCGTGTTAAAAAAGGTCCCCATTTAGCGCAACTACTAACTTTGTGGATCTAGTCCACAGTCGACGACACTATCTCTGTTCGACCACGCGGGTCAGGAGGCAAGCCTTCTAAGCCTCGTGTAGGACTCAGACTTCTCCGAACTCTCAAGTAGTGTTGACTTAAGTAACCACTCAGCGCAACTACTAAATTTTCAAGTCGGGTGCTTAAGCTGTAGACCGCCCTCATCAGGTCGCACTCGCGGTTCATGTGCATCAATTTCCGAAACGCGTGTCGAACCCTGACACCTCCGGCCTCTCTGACACTAACGTGTTAAACACGTCCCTAAGTGATCGGCCCTTAATGGCCACCACTTTGCGCATCTACTCGTTTTTCGAGTCGGGTCTTTACCCACCGAAACGCAGCCTCACCCTCACACCCAGGCACTGGTACCTAAGTACCACTTCACCACTTCTTCCGCGCGGGTTTGGCAGACCTGTCGACGGCCTCTAGTGGGTTTAGTGGTAGTTCTCTTGGCCGTACATTTGCAATACGCCGGACTTGCAGACACGTTTTCACTCTGCACCACGGGGAGGTGGAACTACGTCGCAGAGTAGAAGCAGCCGCTTCTGGAGGCACTCTTTTATGTACACCTGTTCGTTCATCGTGTCCTGGGTCACGAAATGTGCACTCCGCTTCCCACACGTACAGATGGCTTGCCAAACTAGGAATTTCTTCGCAAATTTGGACATCTTCTGAGTGCGGACATGCTCCGGAACGCTGAACTTATCCTTGGCCGCGAAAAACACTGGACAGGTGTACAGGGCTTAGGTGCAGTTTCTTAGCCACATCTCGAACGGAGGCGTTCGGGTTTCGGTTGAAGGCATCAACTATGCGGTTGTGATTTTTGGTGTGGTACGGAATACTTTTTTTCACTTCTGGTCTTCCGATCGGGGGTCAATCGTTCCTCAAACGTTTTGCGAATACATGAATCGCATTCAAGACAACGCTCGCTCCGACCGCGCATCATATAACGGGTGTTAAATAAAAAATGAGAATGTTTTCAATACCTTTCAGTAACTCAAATAAAGAGCGTAAAATTTTCTTTCTCCAAGAAAATTGCTCTTTGGGCTCCCTAGAAACAGTAGGCGTGTTTGGTTTTGCTAGTTTGAATTTAGTCAAAGCAAAGATGGCGTCGAAACAGCACGTGCTCCGCGAACGCATTGTACGGTTCTACGAAACGCATTTCCATCAAGGAAAAAAGTTCACGGTGGCACATTTTAAGGAAGAAAATGTACCTGTCAGTACGGTATATCGTATCCTGTGTTCCCTGAACGTAGAGCGGAAGGTCGGAAGTGGTCGTCCGGTGACGATAATGACGAAGCAGAGGAAGACATCATTAAAGAAGCTGTTTGACAACAAGGACGCAACCAGCCTGCGTGACGCCGGTCGGAAATATGGCTGCTCCCACGTATTGATCCATCGTACCCTCAAGATGGAAGGAACCGTCTGCAGGAAGAAGACGAGGTCGCCGGAGTACACGGAGGAGCAAGATTGAGACGGTTGAATCACAGTGTCGGTGGATGACCAAAAAATACCGCGGGACGTCCTTCGTTCTGGCTGGCTGGCGTACCTTGAGGAGAAAAAGATACCGTTCGTGCCGAAAGATCATAACCCAACAAACTTGCCCCAGTGCCGCCCAATAGAGGATTTCTTTGGGTCACTCAGTGCCCTAGTGTATCAAAACAATTGGAGGGCCAAGTACACGAAGCAACTGACTACAAGAATCCGGAATTGTATTCGAAAAATGGACGTAAGTGCCGTACAACGTTCTTGTGAGAGCACCGCGACAAAGTTGCGTCGAACATCAGACCACGGCCCTTACTCAAACATTCACTGACATTTTTTTTGAAGAAAATACATTATGTTATAATTAAAAAATACTGAAATCGATGAAAAAAAATTTTTTTATATGTGATTGAAAAAATTCTCATTTTTTTTTAACACCCGTTATAAGACAACGGAAGGGTAACCAGGGAGTACCTCAAGTCATCAGCTTCAACAATACCACCGCCAGACACCGTATGCTGCTGCAAATCTATTCTCGTCTTTCTTTCAGAGCGTGTTAAGTAATAACTCACCACCTTTGTCTGAATCATACTTGAGCAGTTTGTAGAGTCACGATTTCAACCTGGGTATGCTAAGATTTTTCTCGAATGATGTTTTTCGTAAGATGGCTGCACTGGATGAATCGAAAGGACCTGGACCGGACGGCATTCCACCACTCTTGGTTAAAAAATGTGCTGCTTCTCTTTCCGCACTAATTTCGATCATCTTCAACAAATCGTTGGAGGAGGCTGTATTTCCTAGGACCTGGAAAATTGCCTCGATAACCCCAATTCATAAAGCAGGAAACATGAATAGAGCAGAAAATTATGGAGGAATTTCAATTCTGAGCTGCTTTACAAAAGTTTTTGAGAGCCTCGTTTACGATGTGTTGTAGATGTTGGAATGTAGATCAACGATTACCAATCTCATGACGTACGTGTTGAAATTAGTTGGCAGGCTAGATAAACGTAAACAAGTCGATGCCGTATATGTAGACCTGAGTAAAGCCTTCGATAAGGTACCGCATGATTTGGCTAAAGAAAAAATGCAGTGATTGGGGTTTCCGGACTGGCTCTGCAACTGGATTAACTCGTACCTCGTAGGTCGAACTGCTTTTGTACGACTGGGCTTTGTTAACTCGTCTCCGTTTTAAATAATCTCGGGAGTGTCCCAGGGGAGTCATCTGGGACCTCTGATATTTCTCCTCTTTATTAACGATTTGAATACTATTCTTGAGTCGGAAAAACTGATGTACGACGATGATCTCAAAATTTTCCGAACAATCTCCTCGTTAGTCGATTACTGCGCTCTCCAAAAGGACATTGACTGTCTTCTCACTTGGTGTAATCAGAACGGTATAGCTCCCAACATAACCAAATGTACTACCATTACGTTCACTCGACAACGAAGGCCTATTAGTTTTGAGTACAATATGTCAACGACTCTCCTGAACCGCATATCGGTCGTCAAGGACCTTGATATTAGGGGAACATGCCCTATTATGCGCCACCTAAGCGAATCGCTGATTTTCTATGTATTCTACGTACAAATTGTGTTAAAAATGGGTGTAATCGTTGAAGAAAAGTGTTTTCTACGAATGCCTTTGATTTTTCATTACTCAAATTGCAACAGTTTCTTCAAAAACTTGATTTTTTAAAACCATATTCAAAGCCACAGAACAAAACTGTGTTGCGAATACGCGCCGCTGTGTATTCAATACGCGCCTAGCAGCCGAACACACCCGAGAGCCGCCGAAGACCAAAAACACACCAATACTTACAGACACTTTGACTGAAAAGAAAATCAAAATGGACTAATAGAAATTTAAGAAAAAATGAAAATTAGATTTTTTGGGCTGAATTAACGTTCAAAATATGGACTTTTCGTTCATTTTCAATGAAAATTGGCCTTTTTGAAAAATTAATGCTATTTTCAGCCTACTACGATTGGCGCGTTATAACGAGCGCATGGGCCGTGATAGAACATACCCATAAAAAGCATACCTTAACGAGTTCAGTATGATTTTTTCGCATAAAATCATAGTTTAGATTCTCCTCTATCGATGTGTCTGAAAATATTGTCTTATTCGTGTTTCTCTGCTTGGTAACACCTTATTGAAAGTGTTTTAAAATTTAGATCGAAATGAAGAAAAACCTAAATTGTAAAATTATCACGACACAGGGGCATTTTAAGGAAAAATTCATACTTGCCATGACCAATCACAGCATTTAAAATAAATTGGTAACATTTTGCCGGCTTAAAATGTTTCAGATTCTTCAAAACAAGAGTGGCGCGTATTAGCCACATGGGGCGTTATATGAACTTTTCCCCTACTTTGGACAGCAAGCTCAGTTTTTCTCAGCATATTTCCACGACAGTAGCCAAAGGTTTTTCGGTTCTTGGCTTCATACGACGGAACACGCAGTATTACAGTGATTTCTATAGTCTGAAATCGTTGTATTGTGCTCTTGTGCGTAGCATTTTAGAATTTGGAGTGCAAATTTGGGCACCATATCAGGCGGTACAATCAAAGAAAATCTAGAAAGTACAACGATGCTTCGTCAGATACGCATCACGTCAGCTACCATGGAACAACGGTTTTGAGCTCCCGCCTTACGAACAACGGTGCTTACTACTAAATCTACCGACGCTGGAATCAAGGCGCGTTTTCCTACAACGCTTCTTCATTTTCGACATCATTCAGAATAACGTCGATTGTCCAGAATTGCTGTCGCTCCTGCCGTTTAATGCTCCTTTAAGAACGACCCGGTCGCAGGAATTGTTAAGACTTTCTCACTGACGAACTCTATATGGTCAGAACAATCCTTTAGATGTATGTTGTGCAAAATTCAACGAAACTGCTAGTGAATTTGATTTTAATTTGTCGAAATCTGTGTTTAAATCTAGGATAAGTTAGTTTAATCTCTGTAAATAATTTGAAGCATCTGCAAAGATTGTTAAATAAATAAATAAATAAAATAAAAAATAAAACAAAATAATTATTGTATTCGGCAACCCTGAACACAAATTTCTTTGGCAACGTTGTCACTTTGGCAACACTAGGAAAAACAAACAAAACAAAACCAGCCATTGATTGATTCTTGTAAGCTGAGTGAATCTTCGAATGGAGATTCATAATAATAGTGGAGCCACGACAGTGAAATTAAATTCATCCGATTGTACCCATTTAAAATGTAATTAAAAGTGGATGTTCTGCACATTATTACATATTGATTAAATTGGTTTTGTTTGACTCATAAATTTATATTTATTAATTTATTTTGTTTTCATAGTTTTCCGTCTCACGACATAGCTTGATGCACATAATTCCTAAAATTCATTCGGTCCATGGCAACCGCTCTTCAATTTTTCGAAATTTTTGTTTATGTTTACATCAAATTAATCATACATTGTTTTAGATATTTTCTGTATCTTTTGTTTTTATAGAGTTTTTTTCGGTTAGTCTTTATTTTAATCTCACCCTTTTGGCCCACTGTTGCTGTGGCTTTCAACCAAAATGTTAAAAGTGTTTGGTCTTGTGATACTTCTGGAAAATTCACTGACAGTTATACCACACCCCCACTTGCCCTGGCAGTGCATGCAGTTTGTTGAAGCTTGACAATAGTTGCTGCATCTCGGCGGCCGGCATCCCTGCTCTGTCCCTGCGGCAGCATCCCTGCTCTGTCCCTGCTCTGTCGTTTTACACAGAAATTCGCTTTGTAACTATCGTGCGCTAAAATTTTACGACCGATCCATGCGAATAAAATTTGCTGCCACTATCGTAAAAATCACAACTGAAAGAATTTTAATTTTCTCCTCGACGACCAACAGGGATATGTGAAGTTTTTTTTTTTTTTGTTGAGATCGTGTATGTGAGGGTGTGTCAGAGTTGCTCTAGTTTCGGTTCTGTGTTTAGAGACAATTGAGGCAGTACATTAGGTTATTTTTCGTCACCAAAGGTGGAGTAATTTAATTTTTTTTATCTTCCGGTAAAAAAAATGAAATTGCTGAATACACACAAGTTCTATGAATCTTGAAACGTGGTTTCAAATAAAAAAAAAAGTGATATTTTGATCAAAATATCGGTATTACTCGACTCAAACTAAAGTAAACTTTCAAAGAAAGTTCACAGAGGGCAATTCGATGCCAAAGGGAAAGTTTTCATCGGAGTTTTTCAGAATCATAAAATATCGATGATACTCTCGAAAGGCTCGCTCCGTAAGTTTGTCCGGGTTCGAAATCTTTCAAGATCTGTAATTGCATTTACTCAAACTTTACACATCATAAAGATGACTGGGTTTGCTGCCGAGATGAGCTGAAAACGTACTAGGGTATAACATTTCGGAAAGTTTTATGCTATTTGGAAATATGAATCAATGCATGAATTTTGGACATACTCACACCCATGAGCAAGATACATTGAAACTCCAGAACGCTTCCGCAGGATTTTTGAAACTTTTAACACGGAGTAAATTTCTCAGATTTTTGGGTTGACTTCAGATTCAGATTTCAGATTCAGATTTCAGATTCAGATTTCAGATTCAGATTTCAGATTCAGATTTCAGATTCAGATTTCAGATTCAGATTTCAGATTCAGATTTCAGATTCAGATTTCAGATTCAGATTTCAGATTCAGATTTCAGATTCAGATTTCAGATTCAGATTTCAGATTCAGATTTCAGATTCAGATTTCAGATTCAGATTTCAGATTCAGATTTCAGATTCAGATTTCAGATTCAGATTTCAGATTCAGATTTCAGATTCAGATTTCAGATTCAGATTTCAGATTCAGATTTCAGATTCAGATTTCAGATTCAGATTTCAGATTCAGATTTCAGATTCAGATTTCAGATTCAGATTTCAGATTCAGATTTCAGATTCAGATTTCAGATTCAGATTTCAGATTCAGATTTCAGATTCAGATTTCAGATTCAGATTTCAGATTCAGATTTCAGATTCAGATTTCAGATTCAGATTTCAGATTCAGATTTCAGATTCAGATTTCAGATTCAGATTTCAGATTCAGATTTCAGATTCAGATTTCAGATTCAGATTTCAGATTCAGATTTCAGATTCAGATTTCAGATTCAGATTTCAGATTCAGATTTCAGATTCAGATTTCAGATTCAGATTTCAGATTCAGATTTCAGATTCAGATTTCAGATTCAGATTTCAGATTCAGATTTCAGATTCAGATTTCAGATTCAGATTTCAGATTCAGATTTCAGATTCAGATTTCAGATTCAGATTTCAGATTCAGATTTCAGATTCAGATTTCAGATTCAGATTTCAGATTCAGATTTCAGATTCAGATTTCAGATTCAGATTTCAGATTCAGATTTCAGATTCAGATTTCAGATTCAGATTTCAGATTCAGATTTCAGATTCAGATTTCAGATTCAGATTTCAGATTCAGATTTCAGATTCAGATTTCAGATTCAGATTTCAGATTCAGATTTCAGATTCAGATTTCAGATTCAGATTTCAGATTCAGATTTCAGATTCAGATTTCAGATTCAGATTTCAGATTCAGATTTCAGATTCAGATTTCAGATTCAGATTTCAGATTCAGATTTCAGATTCTGATTTCAGATTCAGATTTCAGATTCAGATTTCAGATTCAGATTTCAGATTCAGATTTCAGATTCAGATTTCAGATTCAGATTTCAGATTCAGATTTCAGATTCAGATTTCAGATTCAGATTTCAGATTCAGATTTCAGATTCAGATTTCAGATTCAGATTTCAGATTCAGATTTCAGATTCAGATTTCAGATTCAGATTTCAGATTCAGATTTCAGATTCAGATTTCAGATTCAGATTTCAGATTCAGATTTCAGATTCAGATTTCAGATTCAGATTTCAGATTCAGATTTCAGATTCAGATTGCAGATTCAGATTTCAGATTTAGATTTCAGATTCAGATTTCAGATTTAGATTTCAGATTCAGATTTCAGATTCAGATTTCAGATTCAGATTTCAGATTCAGATTTCAGATTCAGATTTCAGATTCAGATTTCAGATTCAGATTTCAGATTCAGATTTCAGATTCAGATTTCAGATTCAGATTTCAGATTCAGATTTCAGATTCAGATTTCAGATTCAGATTTCAGATTCAGATTTCAGATTCAGATTCCAGATTCAGATTTCAGATTCAGATTTCAGATTCAGATTTCAGATTCAGATTTCAGATTCAGATTTCAGATTCAGATTTCAGATTCAGATTTCAGATTCAGATTTCAGATTCAGATTTCAGATTCAGATTTCAGATTCAGATTTCAGATTCAGATTTCAGATTTCAGATTCAGATTTCAGATTCAGATTTCAGATTCAGATTTCAGATTCAGATTTCAGATTCAGAATTCAGATTCAGATTTCAGATTCAGATTTCAGATTCAGATTTCAGATTTCAGATTCAGATTTCAGATTCAGATTTCAGATTCAGATTTCAGATTCAGATTTCAGATTCAGATTTCAGATTCAGATTTCAGATTCAGATTTCAGATTCAGATTTCAGATTCAGATTTCAGATTCAGATTTCAGATTCAGATTCCAGATTCAGATTTCAGATTCAGATTTCAGATTCAGATTTCAGATTCAGATTTCAGATTCAGATTTCAGATTCAGATTTCAGATTCAGATTTCAGATTCAGATTCAGATTTCAGATTCAGATTTCAGATTTCAGATTCAGATTTCAGATTCAGATTTCAGATTCAGATTTCAGATTCAGATTTCAGATTCAGATTTCAGATTCAGATTTCAGATTCAGAATTCAGATTCAGATTTCAGATTCAGATTTCAGATTCAGATTTCAGATTTCAGATTCAGATTTAAGATTCAGATTTCAGATTCAGATTTCAGATTCAGATTTCAGATTCAGATTTCAGATTCAGATTTCAGATTCAGATTTCAGATTCAGATTTCAGATTCAGATTTCAGATTCAGATTTCAGATTCAGATTTCAGATTCAGATTTCAGATTCAGATTTCAGATTCAGATTTCAGATTCAGATTTCAGATTCAGATTTCAGATTCAGATTTCAGATTCAGATTTCAGATTCAGATTTCAGATTCAGATTTCAGATTCAGATTTCAGATTCAGATTTCAGATTCAGATTTCAGATTCAGATTTCAGATTCAGATTTCAGATTCAGATTTCAGATTCAGATTTCAGATTCAGATTTCAGATTCAGATTTCAGATTCAGATTTCAGATTCAGATTTCAGATTCAGATTTCAGATTCAGATTTCAGATTCAGATTTCAGATTCAGATTTCAGATTCAGATTGCAGATTCAGATTTCAGATTTAGATTTCAGATTCAGATTTCAGATTTAGATTTCAGATTCAGATTTCAGATTCAGATTTCAGATTCAGATTTCAGATTCAGATTTCAGATTCAGATTTCAGATTCAGATTTCAGATTCAGATTTCAGATTCAGATTTCAGATTCAGATTTCAGATTCAGATTTCAGATTCAGATTTCAGATTCAGATTTCAGATTCAGATTTCAGATTCAGATCTCAGATTCAGATTTCAGATTCAGATTTCAGATTCAGATTTCAGATTCAGATTTCAGATTCAGATTTCAGATTCAGATTTCAGATTCAGATTTCAGATTCAGATTCCAGATTCAGATTTCAGATTCAGATTTCAGATTCAGATTTCAGATTCAGATTTCAGATTCAGATTTCAGATTCAGATTTCAGATTCAGATTTCAGATTCAGATTTCAGATTCAGATTTCAGATTCAGATTTCAGATTCAGATTTCAGATTCAGATTTCAGATTCAGATTTCAGATTCAGATTTCAGATTTCAGATTCAGATTTCAGATTCAGATTTCAGATTCAGATTTCAGATTCAGATTTCAGATTCAGATTTCAGATTCAGATTTCAGATTCAGATTTCAGATTCAGAATTCAGATTCAGATTTCAGATTCAGATTTCAGATTCAGATTTCAGATTTCAGATTCAGATTTCAGATTCAGATTTCAGATTCAGATTTCAGATTCAGATTTCAGATTCAGATTTCAGATTCAGATTTCAGATTCAGATTTCAGATTCAGATTTCAGATTCAGATTTCAGATTCAGATTTCAGATTCAGATTTCAGATTCAGATTCCAGATTCAGATTTCAGATTCAGATTTCAGATTCAGATTTCAGATTCAGATTTCAGATTCAGATTTCAGATTCAGATTTCAGATTCAGATTTCAGATTCAGATTTCAGATTCAGATTTCAGATTCAGATTTCAGATTCAGATTTCAGATTCAGATTTCAGATTTCAGATTCAGATTTCAGATTCAGATTTCAGATTCAGATTTCAGATTCAGATTTCAGATTCAGATTTCAGATTCAGAATTCAGATTCAGAATTCAGATTCAGATTTCAGATTCAGATTTCAGATTCAGATTTCAGATTCAGATTTCAGATTCAGATTTCAGATTTCAGATTCAGATTTCAGATTCAGATTTCAGATTCAGATTTCAGATTCAGATTTCAGATTCAGATTTCAGATTCAGATTTCAGATTCAGATTTCAGATTCAGATTTCAGATTCAGATTTCAGATTCTGGCTTTTGTTTGTGGATGCAGGTTGTGTTGCAGTTGGTGTGATTTTGGGCGGTGCGGTGGGAGTATTGGTGGTGGTAGTAGTATCATTCTGGCTCGGTTTAGCTACGAAAAAACTTTCCCTTAGCTGCAGGGGCGGCTTTATTTGTAGTTTTGCCTGCTTCTTCTGGGAGGAGATTCCACCCCACCCGAGGTTCGAGGGACTTGAGCATCAGTTCCTTGGTAATATGTGGCAGCGATCGGTAACCATCCAGGACGCTATCCTCATACCTGTTGAAGGTGATCCGACCTCCACTCCCTCGGTGGGGGCAACGTTGTCCCAAAGCATTCGCCCCCCGTCGGCAGCCCAACATGATCCTGGGACGCCAGATGTGCGTTGGAAGCATGTCGTACGGGGGCACCCGGGACACTTACGGGTAAGTTCCTCAATATCATCATTGCGAACAGTTTCAAATGCGATTCAACTCCCCAGGTCATTCCCCACTCTGCTTCGTCCACTGAACATGAACCAACTGACAGTACGACACATCCACACGACATCGACACCCAGATGGGATCCCGGCGAAGGTACGAGCAGAGGACCTGTTCCCAGAAACCCAACACCCACGCAAGTATCACGACCACGACCCGTTCGTTCCCGGGGACAGTTTCTTGTCCTCCAATGGAATGTTCGTGGTTTCTGGTGTAACGAGGCTGAACTAACTCGGATGATCTGGGGTAAGTTACCAATTTGTATCATGCTACAGGAGACCATGACAGACATCTACAGCGCTCTGCTGACAAAAAATTACTGTATGTACACATCCAAATTTTGTCCGGGAAGAAGGAAAGGTCCAGCTGTCATGTGTATTTTGAAAGAGGCGCCACATGAACCGATTGAAGTAGAGACGGGAATCCCAGCGGTAGCAGTCAGGCTACTTTCCCCAGTGAAAGTAACCTTGATCTGTATTTACAACCATTTTAAGTCAGGCTATTACAACACAGCGAACAGGGCGTTGAGAGATCTGATGTCCAATCTCTCCCCCCCCCCCCATACCTTGTTGGAGGAGATTTCAATAGTCGACACGCCACCTGGGACAATTTCACGAACAACATGGGTGAAACTGTCGCCAGGTGGGCTGCTGATCATGAAATGGCACCGCTAAATGACGGATCCAAAACCAGATTCAGTCCCAATCAAAATCAACAGGATACTGCAATTGACATTACTTTCGCTTCAACTAATATCATAAGCAAATTCAAATGGTCCCCTCTATCTGACCCTAGCAACAGTGATCACCTTCCCATAAAAGTTGAACTAGACAGCACTTGTCCCCCAGTTCCTGTTGTAAAAAAATGGAAGCTAAAAGAGGCCAATTGGGAAAATTACTCCCAAGAAATAGGCGACGAACTTCTTACAATCTCAAACCCAAATGTTGAAAACATAACCCAAACCATTTTTCAAACTGCTAAACGGTCTATACCGCGAACGACTGGAAACACTTCATCTAAGTTTGCTCCATGGTGGACAGATGAAATTGGTAAGCTGATTCAAAACCGGAAAGATAAATGGAAAATACTACGGAAAACTGATAAAACAGCAAGTGAGTGGGAGGCCCGAAAAAATGATTTTAAAAAAGCCAGATCAGAAGCGAGATCAGCTGTAGAGAAAGGCAAAACGGACTCGTGGAGTGAATTTTGCAGTTCTTTTAATCCAAGTACCCCGGTTTCAGAAATGTGGCAAAGATTTAGTAAAATCACTGGACGAAAAGCGAATAGAACGAGAAGAATGTCAATCGAAGGGAAATTCACTGATGATCCGAAAACAATAGCCAACCATCTAGCAGATACATTTGAAATAAGCTTCAACATCAGCGAATATCCTGAAACGCTATCTGAATATATGCCACCGCCAACCATTCCCAAAAATGTAGGTTTGGACATTGATTTTACACATTGATTTTACAGGAGTCGAACTAAATACAGCCCTTAGTAAATGCACTGGGAAATCAACAGGCTTCGACGAAATCACCTACAGTATGGTCAAAAATATGCCCCCAGAAGCAAAGAAAGTTGTATTGGAAGTATTCAACAAACTTTGGAAGTATGGTGAATATCCTAAAGAATGGAGGAAGAGTATCATCATCTCAATTCCAAAACCAGGAGAATTGAACAGTTTCCGACCAATTGCCCTTACATCGTGTCTGGGAAAAATATATGAACGAATGATCAACCGACGACTACAACAGCACCTGGAAAGAAACAACATTCTGCATCCTAACCAGCACGCATTTCGGAGTGGCAGAGGAACAACCAGTCACCTAAGCCAGCTTAAAGACATCCTTACCGAACACCGACACGAAAACCTACACTCTGAATTGACATCGCTTGATCTCTCTAAGGCTTTCGATCGAACATGGAGACCAGGTATTTTGAAAGCTCTTAAGAAAGCCCGAGTCGGAAACTGGCTATACCAGGTTGTTAAAAATGTTCTACAAGACAGAACATTTTGTGTAGCTGTAGGTGGAGTTTTCTCTTCAGAGCGACCCCAGGAAACTGGAGTTCCGCAAGGTTCAGTGCTATCCCCAACACTTTTTATTTTGGTGATAAATGACGTATTCAATTTCATCCCAAAAAACGTATCTGTGCTCATTTATGCAGATGATATTCTGCTGATTTGCGGGAGTAAATTTGTAGCAATATGTCGGAAAAGACTTCAGTATAGTATCGATCGAATCATAACGTGGGAGAATAAGAATGGCTTTGTGATAAACGCCAAAAAGAGCACCTTGCTGCATACATGCCACGGCACAAAGGGAAGGCATCGATTTGCAAAACTTAAAAATATCTTTGCTAACGGTATGGAGATAAAAAAAGTAGAACAGCAAAAATCTTGGGTGTAGAAATCAATTCAAAAGGTAATTCAAGTAACCACACGAAGATGCTATTAAAAGAATGCTCAGTACGCATCCGTTTCCTAAAGGTAATTAGCTGCCTTGGAAACAGAGAAACCTTACTGAAAATTGGTTTCTCAACAGTCATGTCGAAGCTTTTTTACGGATGGGAGCTGTTTGAACCTGAAAATATGATGATGCTTAAAACTATTTATAATAAAATGCTCAGAACAATATCAGGCGCATTCTGCTCAACACCGATCGAAGCTCTTTATGTGGAAAACGGCGTAGCTCCATTCGAACATCTAGTTGCAGAAAATTGGGCTAGAAAGGCAATATGGATTGCCGAAAGAGCAAATAGTAGTGAAAACTATTTGATGAACAGAGCAAATCGATTATTATTAGAAACGATAAACGAATGCATCCCTCCAATTTATCCACTTCGTACCAAAACGATCAGAAACTGGAATGGAAACCCACCCAAAATCGACTGGGCAATAAAACACCAGTTTAAAACAGGCGGCAACAAGAGGTCAGCAGTAAATATGTTTGCCCACCTGAAAGCCACCAAATACCGATTCAGAAATGAATTATATACCGACGGATCACTTGCAGATGGAAGGGTTGGCTTTGGTATCTACAACCCTGAGGAAGAAAACATTTCCCGGAATCTTCCGAAAAATTTATCAATTTTCTCGGCAGAAGCAATTGCTATCGACGCAGCGATAGAACTAGCTAATTCTCCAACAGTAATATACACCGATTCGGCAAGTGTCCTAACTGCCCTAGAATCAGGAACGAAACACCCAATCATCCAAAACATATTGCACAAGAACAATCTGAGAAACGTTACGATGGTCTGGATTCCTAGTCATGTAGGTATCTCTGGCAATGAAAAAGCGGATCGACTGGCGAATTTAGGCAGAAATGGAGAAAGATACAATTCAAAAATTCCTAAAGCGGACGCGCTAAAATGGATTAGAAAAGAGTTGAAGATGAAACAAGAACGGAATTGGCACCAACAGCAAAACGTGAAACTGAAAGAAGTAAAAGCAACAACAGAAAAATGGAAGGATGTAAGCAGCAAACGAGAACAGATAGTCCTTACCCGACTAAGGAATGGTCACACCTGGATAACGCACAAATACCTAATGGAAGGAGAAAATACACCAATATGCGAAACATGTGGTATCCAGCTTACGGTGAAACACATTTTACTTGAATGCCGGAAATATGACAACCAAAGACGAAATCTACTACCCGAAGGCAGCCTGGCAGACAAACTGGAAAACAACAAAATTAAGGAAAAACAAATCATTCGTTTCCTTAAACAGTGTGATCTATTCAATGTGATATAATTATTTAATTTTTATTTGAGGGTGAAAACATTAGGTTAATCCCTCTTAAAATAAAGCGTACAAAAAAAAAAAAAAAAGATTTTAGATTCAGATTTCAGATTCAGATTTCAGATTCAGATTTCAGATTCAGATTTCAGATTCAGATTTCAGATTTCAGATTCAGGATTTAAGATTCAGATTTGAGATTCAGATTTCAGATTCACATTTCAGATTTCAGATTCAGATTTCAGATTCAGATTTCAGATTCAGATTTCAGATTCAGATTTCAGATTCAGATTTCAGATTCAGATTTCAGATTCAGATTTCAGATTCAGATTTCAGATTCAGATTTCAGATTCAGATTTCAGATTCAGATTTCAGATTCAGATTTCAGATTCAGATTTCAGATTCAGATTTGAGATTTCAGATTCAGATTTAAGATTCAGATTTGAGATTCAGATTTCAGATTCACATTTCAGATTTCAGATTCAGATTTCAGATTCAGATTTCAGATTCAGATTTCAGATTCAGATTTCAGATTCAGATTTCAGATTCAGATTTCAGATTCAGATTCAGATTTCAGATTCAGATTTCAAATTTGTATCAAATAACCTTAATGATTGTATTTAAAAATTTCTAAAAATACCATCGAATACCAAAGAATACCATGAAACATCGTCGAACAATATTTGTCGTTATTCTATGTGGCAATGTTGGAATGCACCCGGACAACATGTATTGCACCGAACTTGATAGCCACAATTGAATGAACCGCGAGTATTATTGGGTGAAAAAAGTGCGGAATCAAGCTCCTGACTGGATGATGATGGTCCGGGAAATCCAAAAGTTCACTCCGAAGAATCGAAATCCGGAGGCGACGAGACGAGGGATGGAACAGTGAACGAACATTGTCCTTAATAACTTTCGCAGTTTGCCGTTGATATTGCTGTTTCCACTTGGCACACATTCCGGAGCTTGGCTGCATATAGAAAAGCTTCCTCGGTGCGGTGCAGCTTTGCCAGTACCAAGTTATGTGTATGTGTATTGAAGCTGGTCATGCGATTCACTTCCCCCGAGCAACCAGCCAACAGAGCCGGAACTGGCAAAGATTGTGGGTGGTTGTTTCGGATCCGAAGGAAGGAGTGGGTTTCTGTGGATATTTACAGTTTCCTTATTCAATTCCATGTCGGTCGTTCGGGGGAAAAACTATGATGCCGTGAACCCAATCAAACTTTGAACGTTTAAAAGTGGGACATTTCGATCTCAAGGCCTTATGCACGCAGCAGAAGATATGGGAAAAGTTTATTTTCTATGGCAAATCGTTATCAATGATGTAGCTAGAATGGCGGGAAGCTCAACGCAACCAAGGACTTTAGGAGACCAGGACGACGTTCACGATACAGCCACCGGAAACATAACAAACTCAAAAGTAGCTAAAGGTTTCCGGAAGTAGTAGAATAAAAATGCGTCCCAAAAAGAGCACCAATCAAAGCAACTTTAAATAAAAAAAGTGCATATTTTGAAAAATTATCTCGCTTAATTTTATTTAACTTTTCAGCTTAGTGATATTAGTCGGATCTTCAAAATAGTTTAGAATTTTTATTGCTTAACCAACTTTCCCCCTTTTGGATTATCTGAATTGGTATGGAACAACCCTTCTCGAAGCACCAAAATTCAACAAGCTTTTGAGCTTCAAGCTAGTTTGAAAAAAACTTGTGAGTCTGTCATGATATTCGTTTAATTTTAACACATGATAAGAATATAGTTAAAAGCAGAAAAGTACAAAATGCTGTGGAAATAATATCAAATCCTCAGGATTGGCAGTGGCTCCAGAGAAATGTCTCAGGAGCCACTTCCGCCTACATAACCACATGTACTGTAAGTTCAAAGTAGAATTAGATGAAAACTATATGAATTGTTCGTAAATGTTTAATTGCCAGCAAACTTCACTACGGGATAGGAATAACCATTTGATTTTAGGAAATTCATAGGTATTTATGCAACAAGTTGTAAAAATGAAGATCTGTTCAGGACGGTGCATTCCTAGATGAATAATTATGTTGAGTTAAGAAAAAAAATCAAGTTTTGTTATCTGCTGCATTGTCAATTTTGTCAATTTTCTCATTTTTGTCAATTTTGTTATTTTTGTAATTTTTGTCAATTCTGTCAATTTTGTCAATTTTGTCAATTTTGTCAGTTTTGTCAATTTTGTCAATTTTGTCAATTTTGTCAATTTTGTCAATTTTGTCAATTTTGTCCATTTTGTCAATTTTGTCAATTTTGTCAATTTTGTCAATTTTGTCAATTTTGTCAATTTTGTCAATTTTGTCAATTTTGTCAATTTTGTCAATTTTGTCAATTTTGTCAATTTTGTCAATTTTGTCAATTTTGTCAATTTTGTCAATTTTGTCAATTTTGTCAATTTTGTCAATTTTGTCAATTTTGTCAATTTTGTCAATTTTGTCAATTTTGTCAATTTTGTCAATTTTGTCAATTTTGTCAATTTTGTCAATTTTGTCAATTTTGTCAATTTTGTCAATTTTGTCAATTTTATCAATTTTGTCAATTTTGTCAATTTTTTCAATTTTGTCAATTTTGTCAATTTTGTCAATTTTGTCAATTTTGTCAATTTTGTCAATTTTGTCAATTTTGTCAATTTTGTCAATTTTGTCAATTTTGTCAATTTTGTCAATTTTGTCAATTTTGTCAATTTTGTCAATTTTGTCAATTTTGTCAATTTTGTCAATTTTGTCAATTTTGTCAATTTTGTCAATTTTGTCAATTTTGTCAATTTTGTCAATTTTGTCAATTTTGTCAATTTTGTCAATTTTGTCAATTTTGTCAATTTTGTCAATTTTGTCAATTTTGTCAATTTTGTCAATTTTGTCAATTTTGTCAATTTTGTCAATTTTGTCAATTTTGTCAATTTTGTCAATTTTGTCAATTTTGTCAATTTTGTCAATTTTGTCAATTTTGTCAATTTTGTCAATTTTGTCAATTTTGTCAATTTTGTCAATTTTGTCAATTTTGTCAATTTTGTCAATTTTGTCAATTTTGTCAATTTTGTCAATTTTGTCGATTTTGTCAATTTTGTCAATTTTGTCAATTTTGTCAATTTTGTCAATTTTGTCAATTTTGTCAATTTTGTCAATTTTGTCAATTTTGTCAATTTTGTCAATTTTGTCAATTTTGTCAATTTTGTCAATTTTGTCAATTTTGTCAATTTTGTCAATTTTGTCAATTTTGTCAATTTTGTCAATTTTGTCAATTTTGTCAATTTTGTCAATTTTGTCAATTTTGTCAATGTTGTCAATTTTGTCAATTTTGTCAATTTTGTCAATTGTGTCAATTTTGTCAATTTTGTCAATTTTGTCAATTTTGTCAATTTTGTCAATTTTGTCAATTTTGTCAATTTTGTCAATTTTGTCAATTTTGTCAATTTTGTCAATTTTGTCAATTTTGTCAATTTTGTCAATTTTGTCAATTTTGTCAATTTTGTCAATTTTGTCAATTTTGTCAATTTTGTCAATTTTGTCAATTTTGTCAATTTTGTCAATTTTGTCAATTTTGTCAATTTTGTCAATTTTGTCAATTTTGTCAATTTTGTCAATTTTGTCAATTTTGTCAATTTTGTCAATTTTGTCAATTTTGTCAATTTTGTCAATTTTGTCAATTTTGTCAATTTTGTCAATTTTGTCAATTTTGTCAATTTTGTCAATTTTGTCAATTTTGTCAATTTTGTCAATTTTGTCAATTTTGTCAATTTTGTCAATTTTGTCAATTTTGTCAATTTTGTCAATTTTGTCAATTTTGTCAATTTTGTCAATTTTGTCAATTTTGTCAATTTTGTAAATTCAATCATTTTTGTCACTTTTGTTTTTTTTTGTCATTTTTTGTCAATTTTGTCAATTTTGTCAATTTTGTGATTTTTGTCATTTTTGTTATTTTTGTTATTTTTGTCATTTTTGTAATTTTTGTCGTTTTTTTCTTTTTTGGCATTTTTGTTATTTTGTCATTTTTTTTTCATACACACACAGCATTACGACAAATTTGTTCGAATTTCTAGAAGAATAGGAGTCTTTATAAAAGCTGCAGAAGGATAAAAATAACAAATTTGATTGAAACTAAAAAGTTAATCATTGATGGAAATGATCCGCATTACAAGCGAGTAAAAAAATGTTTTTGAAACTGATTTGTCTTTTTTCATCAGATTCGAAAATAGGAAAACAAAATAAATTAAATTGCCTGTCGCATATCAATATGGAGATTGGAAAAAAACTGGAAAAAATAACAACAAACGAAACATTTTTAAATTTTATTCAATTTTTCATACAACTTAAAAAGCAATACCTTGGCCCATAAAGTTTGATCGATTGAAATCTGCCATGAGTTCGATAAATGAAATAGATGTTCGTAAATGTTTAATTGCCAGCAAACTTCACTACGGGATAGGAATAACCATTTGATTTTAGGAAATTCATAGGTATTTATGCAACAAGTTGCAAAAATGAAGATCTGTTCAGGACGGTGCATTCCTAGATGAATAATTATGTTGAGTTAAGAAAAAAAATCAAGTTTTGTTATCTGCTGCATTGTCAATTTTGTCAATTTTCTCATTTTTGTCAATTTTGTTATTTTTGTAATTTTTGTCAATTCTGTCAATTTTGTCAATTTTGTCAATTTTGTCAGTTTTGTCAATTTTGTCAATTTTGTCAATTTTGTCAATTTTGTCAATTTTGTCAATTTTGTCAATTTTGTCAATTTTGTCAATTTTGTCAATTTTGTCAATTTTGTCAATTTTGTCAATTTTGTCAATTTTGTCAATTTTGTCCATTTTGTCAATTTTGTCAATTTTGTCAATTTTGTCAATTTTGTCAATTTTGTCAATTTTGTCAATTTTGTCAATTTTGTCAATTTTGTCAATTTTGTCAATTTTGTCAATTTTGTCAATTTTGTCAATTTTGTCAATTTTGTCAATTTTGTCAATTTTGTCAATTTTGTCAATTTTGTCAATTTTGTCAATTTTGTCAATTTTGTCAATTTTGTCAATTTTGTCAATTTTGTCAATTTTGTCAATTTTGTCAATTTTGTCAATTTTGTCAATTTTGTCAATTTTGTCAATTTTGTCAATTTTGTCAATTTTGTCAATTTTGTCAATTTTGTCAATTTTGTCAATTTTGTCAATTTTGTCAATTTTGTCAATTTTGTCAATTTTGTCAATTTTGTCAATTTTGTCAATTTTGTCAATTTTGTCAATTTTGTCAATTTTGTCAATTTTGTCAATTTTGTCAATTTTGTCAATTTTGTCAATTTTGTCAATTTTGTCAATTTTGTCAATTTTATCAATTTTATCAATTTTGTCAATTTTGTCAATTTTGTCAATTTTTTCAATTTTGTCAATTTTGTCAATTTTGTCAATTTTGTCAATTTTGTCAATTTTGTCAATTTTGTCAATTTTGTCAATTTTGTCAATTTTGTCAATTTTGTCAATTTTGTCAATTTTGTCAATTTTGTCAATTTTGTCAATTTTGTCAATTTTGTCAATTTTGTCAATTTTGTCAATTTTGTCAATTTTGTCAATTTTGTCAATTTTGTCAATTTTGTCAATTTTGTCAATTTTGTCAATTTTGTCAATTTTGTCAATTTTGTCAATTTTGTCAATTTTGTCAATTTTGTCAATTTTGTCAATTTTGTCAATTTTGTCGATTTTGTCAATTTGGTCAATTTTGTCAATTTTGTCAATTTTGTCAATTTTGTCAATTTTGTCAATTTTGTCAATTTTGTCAATTTTGTCAATTTTGTCAATTTTGTCAATTTTGTCAACTTTGTCAATTTTGTCAATTTTGTCAATTTTGTCAATTTTGTCAATTTTGTCAATTTTGTCAATTTTGTCAATTTTGTCAATTTTGTCAATTTTGTCAATGTTGTCAATTTTGTCAATTTTGTCAATTTTGTCAATTTTGTCAATTTTGTCAATTTTGTCAATTTTGTCAATTTTGTCAATTTTGTCAATTTTGTCAATTTTGTCAATTTTGTCAATTTTGTCAATTTTGTCAATTTTGTCAATTTTGTCAATTTTGTCAATTTTGTCAATTTTGTCAATTTTGTCAATTTTGTCAATTTTGTCAATTTTGTCAATTTTGTCAATTTTGTCAATTTTGTCAATTTTGTCAATTTTGTCAATTTTGTCAATTTTGTCAATTTTGTCAATTTTGTCAATTTTGTCAATTTTGTCAATTTTGTCAATTTTGTCAATTTTGTCAATTTTGTCAATTTTGTCAATTTTGTAAATTCAATCATTTTTGTCACTTTTGTTTTTTTTTTTGTCATTTTTTGTCAATTTTGTCAATTTTGTCAATTTTGTGATTTTTGTCATTTTTGTTATTTTTGTTATTTTTGTCATTTTTGTAATTTTTGTCGTTTTTTTCTTTTTTGGCATTTTTGTTATTTTGTCATTTTTTTTTCATACACACACAGCATTACGACAAATTTGTTCGAATTTCTAGAAGAATAGGAGTCTTTATAAAAGCTGCAGAAGGATAAAAATAACAAATTTGATTGAAACTAAAAAGTTAATCATTGATGGAAGTGATCCGCATTACAAGCGAGTAAAAAAATGTTTTTGAAACTGATTTGTCTTTTTTCATCAGATTCGAAAATAGGAAAACAAAATAAATTAAATTGCCTGTCGCATATCAATATGGAGATTGGAAAAAAACTGGAAAAAATAACAACAAACGAAACATTTTTAAATTTTATTCAATTTTTCATACAACTTAAAAAGCAATACCTTGGCCCATAAAGTTTGATCGATTGAAATCTGCCATGAGTTCGATAAATGAAATAGAATTTTATTCTTGGAGAATGCAATGAAGTCCGTGCTATTTTATCTAAAACCTGGCAGAATTCAGGCATTCAATTTAGGAAAATGCAACCCAAAATCCGGGCAATATCTGGGCAAATTTGGTAAAAATCTAAGTATTACTCAACAATAATGAATTTATTTATTATTTGAAATCGAATTCTGACTTCAAGAAAACTGTTCATGAGCATTTTGACAAATCTAGCTCAAATATTTGTGTGAAGACTAACCATATTTTAAGTTAAGGTTGCCAGAATTTTTCCCAGGCCGTGCAAATCCTTGAAATTTTTGTCTAACAACCAAGCATTTGATTTCAGAACTTTCTTCACAAAATCTGGACAAATTTGATCAAATTCCTTGTATTATTCAATAAAAATTAATATTTCAAATACGATATTATTTTTAGGAAATATTTGATTCGCGTGACGGAAAACTCTATAAAGAAATAAATAATAATAAAAATCAAGAAAATCAATTGATATATTTATTCTCCATCGAAACTCATCAGGAAATATTGAATCGTATTTTAAATAAGAGCAACCGGGTAAGACCGGACTTTTCACAAATTTTATATTAAATATCGGACAAACCAGGATAAACCGGGCAATCTGGCAATCTTACATTAGAGCAACATCTAGGCGTAGCCTCGTGGCAGCATGTTTGGCCATGTTTGGTCTAATTTATTGAAAATTTGAATTATTTTGTATTACACCCCTGTAGAGATGAAATGAGCGAAACGAGAAATTAAACAAAAGTTGGAGGATGGAGAAAATAGATGTACACAGTAAATTTTTGCCTCGGTTTCCAGCAAAAAAAATTGCTGGAAACGTTCAGCAATCCAAATGTTTGCTGAAAACCAGCAATCGGTTTTCGAATTGCTGAATTTTTCAGCAATCGGTTGGGTTCTTGTCATTTTTACTGAAAAATCAGCAATCGGTTTTCAAATTGCTGGACTTTCCAGCAATTGATCTAGTTTGCTGGAAAATCAGCAATCGAGTTGTCACATTGGAGTTTGTTTGTTTTCGTACGCTGAAACAAGGTGAGACTCTATTTTACGAATTTGGTTAGATTAATATAATTATTTTTATTTTCCTCTATATTCTAGCAACCAGACATAAGTCAAGGGTGAGTTTTTATTGGACAGATTTCATAATGATATTAATCAGAACTCTTTTCTCAGGTGGCGAATGATCAACACTTTGGCACAAAGCTGCCACTCCAGGGCCGGTGTTGGAAAATTTAAAAAATAAGTTCTTGGAAATAAATCCAAACATAATTTTAAAATGAAAGAAACAAATTCTTTTTCATTGCTCATTTGTTTCTTTTTTTTTTCTCAGGGAACATTGCTCATTATAAACAAGGCAGTAATCAATATTTAATTTAGAATTGAAATATAAATTTGGTACTAAATACAGCCGGTTGTTTTGAAAGAAATTGCTGGCTTCCAGGAATCTGGATTGCTGATTTTCCAGCAATTTGAATTGCTGGAAACCAGCATTAACGTTTGCTGTTTTTTCCAGCAATTTAAATTGCTGGAAATTTTGCTGGAAAGTCAGCGGGACAAAAACCAGCAAAATTTTGCTGGTTTCCAGCAAAAAAAAATTTGCTGTGTAGAATATGGAATAAAAATGGAGGATTTTTGGTAAATAAAATTTTGTTTAGAACAAATAAACAAAAGTCGATACGTAAAAAGTTTTAATTGAGAATAGAGGTGAAAGAAATGTAGAGATGAGATGAAGAATATGTAGAAAATATATAACATTTACAAAAAATAAAGTATAATAATAGTTGTCACTGAAGATAAATGAAATAAAATAAATTTCTATAGGTCGATTCACGCACTGCCTGGCCTCACTGGTTTTGACATTTCGCGATTCCTGTTTTGATTCCTTATTTTCCAATTCTACACGCTGAGGAATCAAAGCAAACATTTCGGTCCTCATAATTCTCATTCACACGTTTTTAGCAAAAGTACTCAGCTCAATTTTGGGATAAAAAAATTAAAAAGAAAATTAGATGTTTTCAGTATCAAATAATTAAAAATCAATAATTTTCTTTGTTAATCCAGCTGAAATCCAGCTGGAATAGATGAACGTAAACTTAAAAGTTAAACCACTGACCACTGACTGGACACTCGATTTTGGTTTTTGGCGCTGCTCGAAAATGAACGAAAATGTCGATACCAGTAAAATTTTCATGCTCGAATTGCTGCCGCGCAATGTCGACGATAAGAGGCTTCTAGCCAAAAACTGGGAGGAATTATGTTCTATAAGTCTCGTGTCAGTGTGATAAGTGGTTAAACTGACGTTATTTTTATTCCTCGAAAATATCATATCGTTAAAATTTATAATAGTTAAGCCTTTTCTTTCGGAATGTTTTCCGGAGAATTTTCCTTTATTAGTTTCTAGATTCTTCTGTCCCTGAAAAGTGTTGTCGTATAAGTATGTGCATTTGTTTTACAGCTTCTGGTCAAAATAACACAAGAAATTTCCGGACAATCGATTCGGCACATTCGAATTCTTTAGAAGTTTCCTCATTTGGACATTTGATGGAATTTTTTATTTCAAGTAGACGCGCTTTCCCAGAATATTCAATGCAAAGTGGGTTGGTCCAGAACAAATTCGTTGAAGAAGGGGTTTGAAAACATGTTGAAACATTTTAATAAACAAACCTCCTTTTCGATTTTTTTTACGAATTTTCAACTTTCTGTTCATTTCCAAAGAGATAAACATGAGAAACCAAAAAAATGCGCTAAGTTTAATTCACAAAACGGAACTTGGTTTTTTGATATCCTTAAACTGAGTTTTGAGTTAAATTTCTTGACCGTGCAGTTACACGAAAAAATTCGCCGCACCCCATGGGTCGATTCACGATGACGTATGTTCCCTTTTGTGGTGACAGTTCGCGCGTCCTGTTTACAAAATTTTACGAACGAGAAATGGGGTGCGGCGAAATTTTTCGTGTAGCTGCACGGTCAAGAAATTTAACTCAAAACTCAGTTGAGAGATAGCAAAAAACCAAGTTCTATTTTGTGAATTAAATTTAGCGCATTTTTTGGTTTCGCATGTTTATCTTTTCGGAAATGAACAGAAAGTTGAAAATTCGTAACAATACGAAAAGGAGGTTTGTTTATTAGAATGTTTCAACATGTTTTCAAAACCCATCTTCAACACATTTTTCTGGACCAACCAGTTTGCATTGAATATTCTGGGAAAGCACGTCTACTTAAAACAAAAAATCCCATCGAATGTCCAAATGTGGAAACTTCTAAGGAATTCCAATGTGCCGAATCGATTGTCCAGAAGCCTCATGTGTTATTTTTACCGGAAGCTGTAAACAAATGCACATACTTGTACCACCTTGTACGACAACAAAATACGTTGACAGAAGAATCCAATATAGGAAAATTCTCCGAACATTCCGAAAGTAAAGTCTGCACTATTATAATTTTTTACGAAATGATATTTTCGAGGAATAAAAATAACGTCAGATAGTTTGACAACTAATCACACTGACATGAGACTTAGAACAAAATTCCTCTCAGTTTTTGGCTAGAAGCCTCCTATCGTCGACATTGTGCGGCAGCAATTCGAGCATGAAAATTTTACTGGTATCGACATTCTCGTTAATTTTCGAGCAGCGCCAGTCAGTATGTCAGTGGTTTAACTTTTAAGTTTAAGTCCATTTATTCCAGCTGGATTTCAGCTGGTTTAACAAACAAAATGATTGATTTTTCATTATTTGATACTTGAAACATCTAATTTTCTTTTTATTTTTTTATCCCAAAATTCAGCTGAGAACTTTTGCCAAAAACGTGTGAATGAGAATTAAATGAGAACCCAAATGTTTGCTTTGCTTCATCAGCGTGTAGAATTGGAAAATAAGGAATCAAAACAGGAATCGCGAAATGTCAAAAACAGTGAGGCCAGGCACTGCGTGAATCGACCTATTTCTCGTTCGTAAAATTTTGTAAACAGGACGTGCGAACTGTCACCACAAAAGGGAGAATACGTCATCGTGAATCGTCCCATGGCAAGAACAAACAAAACAATGTCAGTCATTCATTCTTGTTTGAGCCGCCGTAGCGCATAGACGTAACTTGCAATAAATGAAGCTTTTTTTGGTTAAAAACAAAATCCTAAGACAAATTTGTTAAACTTAAGTTTATTATTGTTAAGGCGCCCGCACAATAGCACGTCGGACGTCGCGTCGCGTCAGCTGTCAACGCTGTCGTTGAGTACTAAAACGCTGACGCGACGCACTGGGAATTTTTGGCAGCACAATACGGGGTGCCTAGCATTACAAAACACAGAAAAATGACGATAATTTTATTTTTGAGTAAATTTGTGTCAAACTTTGAAAAAAAAAACATAAAAAAGGAATCTTCAAAACCCTGCTGACGCGCTGGAATTTTGATTTATTTCAAAACCAAAACGGCGACGCTGCAGAACTCTGCTGTTTAGAACAAGTTCAGCGTTTTAGTTTAATGCTGTCACTGACGGGACGCACCATTGTGGTCGCTCAAACGGAAAACCGTATCCCCAAAATGAAATGTCGACGCGATGCGACATCCGACGGGCTATTGTGTGGGCGCCTTTAATGTTATATTGGAATGAGTGTAGAAGCAGGTGCCATATTGAAAAACCATTACAACAGGAAAACTAAGATTGCGGAAAGAGAGTCTTCGAAAAGTACTTTTACGCAAGGTTATTACATCACAAAGTACTCTGACTTTGTCACTAAGTAGGCGAGGAGAGCGCGGTGAGGTTCAGTGAGTTTGTTTGTAAACATCGGAAAATTTGTTCGAGCTGAGGGCTTTGTTGGTAAACAAACTCCACGTACTCCATAGTAGCCAAATCAAAATGCTTGAAACGGGAGTTTCTCATATCGTTTTTATTCATGCAGATAAAAATCAAAATATGAGCGCTAATAACCATAGCAGCGTTGTCTACTAGCGACATGTCGAATACGCATCGCGAGTTTCCTAGGAGACTTGAAGCATACGAATGATGGCCTAAGGAAAATTAACAGTAAATAACGTAAACAATGTTTGTGTACTAAATTGAAATCGCCTACTGGACTGAAAAATAGAATAACAAACCCGCGAATGACAGAAACCTCGCTAGTAAAAAGTGATGAATAACTGATTTTTCATGTTTCTCCCGAACAAAATATCTCAAAATCCCATACAAACTTTAGACTCGTTGAGCGACCCCTTCCCGTGATCCGATCTGGCCCAAATTTGGCATGAGATCTTGTACTAGGTCTAGGATCAATTTTAGCCTGCAGCGCAGAGCATTTCACTGGTTTTAAATTTCCCATACAAATTTGAGGCAGTCTAATATACACACACCTTAGGGCTGTCCCAACGGTAGATGCAAAACACGGTTTTCGACCACGCTAAAACATTTCGGCTGGCACCGGTGGCGTATATTGCTGTTTTAGCACAGTTATCGATTTAAAAATTCCCAACAGTTATACGCCTTTGTTCCAAATTCATGCAAATTTGGAACAGGATTTCAAAATATACGACAGACCGATTTAGTTCACGGTGAGAAAATTTTAGCCAACAATAATTTCTTTCACTCATGTTTGGGTAACATTGGGTGTGATAATAGTTTCTTTTTGAGACATTATTTGAATGTTTTTTTTTTCGCTTTAATCACCCTATACGTAACATAAATTGAGAATAGATGTTAATAAAAACCATATCAAGTATAAATAATAGATGTCACATTATTCTCGATTTAATATAATTAAATAAAAAGCTTTTCATTTGGGCTCGACGAATTAGTGAATCCAGTCAGCGTTCTAAAATTTGAAAAAAATAAACGAAAATAAAATTTTAATACTTTTTCGATGAGGTAAAATAAATGTTTATTATTTGTTCTATAATTTTTGTTTTATTTCAGATATTGAGAGTTTTTTAGTTTCGTATGGATTGCTCGGAGTTTTCGTCAATATCAGCATATTTTTCTGTATCCATACATAAATTTACAAAGTGAAACAAGTTTTTGTCAAACAAAAATGTCGACAAATCAAAGGAAAATTTCCTTTGACTTTGGGATAAACATTTCTCGTTTCCTTTATTAATGTCAGCAATAACTTGAAAAAAATTGCTTTTTCATTCCATTTCATTAAAACCTTATTCCATTGATTCAAAGCAATTTGATTTAAATAATTGAAGAATTGTTTCAATTGACCTTTTTTCCTCGTTGTGTAGTCATTTTTGCTTTTAAATTAATGAAACCCTGGTAGAATAGTTGAAATCATTGTTCTGTCAAAAAGAATATTCGTAGAATTAGTTTTAAGACAATTAACCGTGAAACTCAAAACTTATGCAATTTTTCTAATAAAATGGGTTTTTTCTTCTCAATTATTGAGTGTCTGCAATGAAAGTGTTTCCGTTTTAAATTTGCTCCTACACCGGTGGGGAGTGGGTGTTTTAGCCGATTCTAAAATTTCAAATTGTGCTAAAACTGGTATACTTAAAACCAATATTTATGCCTGAACCGTTGCAGGTGCTCTTACTTTTACGCATTCAATGATAGCGGGCCATATAAAGTCATTGTAGAGATATGTGGAAAAGAAACTGAAAAAAGTAAACCGACCGGTGTAAATGAAATTGCTGTAACAGAACGGTTCACGAAGACAATTGACATAAGAAAATTTGGACAATCAAAAGTTCTCGTAGGTAAATTTACCTATACTTCCAGGAATGGAATGAAGCTAACAGGCTTGCGAATTGTCAGAACCTGGGTTTAAAAAATTATTTTGCATACATATTGAAGGGGTTTGTTTCGGTGAAGGGTATTCTCAGTGGGATTCCTGAAGATGTTGATAGTAACGAGCTGAAAATAGAAATTGAATCAACGAAAGAGATCATAGAAATTTTCCAGATGTATCGTTATGTCAATAAAGAAAAATTCCAATAAGGAAAGTAAGTGTAGTATTTCGTTCGAATAAACTTCCCACTTATATGACAGTTTATGGTGTTAACCTCAAAGTTGAGGCTTACGTTAGTAGAACCGTAATGTTCTATGCCTGTTTGCGTTACGGACATATACATGCAAAGCAGGACAACTGCAAAAGCAGAAAATGTTGTAACAACTTTGGCGATACAGACGAGGAGGATCATGATATTAAAAATTGTGGAAAAAACACAAAATGTGTTCACAGCTTCCGATCTTACATGCCCGGAACGAGCGAAACAGTTAGCCACCAATAAATTAATGGCACGTCAGAACCTTACTTACCAGGAAAAAGGCAAAAGAAGAATCCAGACTAAAAACTAGAAACAGATTTGATGTACTTAACAACACAAAAGAGTTCCCCAGCACCTACGAAAGTTTTGCTACAATCACAGCACAAAACATTAAACCATCACCGGAACAATAAAACCAATTAAGATAGCCTGTTGCATTTACAAGTGCAATCAGAGAAAACAATAAAAATATAAAAAATAATTCCCAAAAAACTCAGAAAATACAAGCCATCGAAAATCTGAACAAAGATACCGTAATACAACCAAAGAAAAGTTAAACAGACTCAACAACTCAAGGAAAGAAGGAAAATCAACAACAACTGTCCGTCCAACAATACTTGGAGCTGCGTAAACGGTGGGATCATCAAATGCAGATATTGCTCCACCAAAAAGAAAATTTCAAATCTGCTTTGAAGAAAGCGTATACTATTCTCACGAAGTACACATTATCCCCAGATGAAGATGATGATGATAGATGGTGATGGTAGAGGTGCTTGAAGAGATGAGCAATGTACTAGGATCCATAGAACATAAAACAGTCTTCAAATAAATAATTGACTCAGTCAAAGAATTAACATAAATATTATGAGAAAAAAAACAAGTATGAATAAACAACACTGCTGGAAACAAAGTGACGATAAATCGCCAATTAAACGTAGCAGCCGTCAAACGACAAAAAAAAAGAGTGATGGCGATATGAGGCTGATATGAATTCAAAACACAACAATAACAACAATGCCAATCATTGATCTATTCTTATCTTATGAGTAACAGACGTGCCTGTCTCTGAATTGAGATTCGTAAGAATAGTAAAATAACGACACCCCCGTCGTGATGTTTCAACTCCAAGTGACAATAGAAGGATTTCAAATTTGTGCCAGGACTAATTAAAGATTAAAAACAGTTCAGGGAATGTTGCAAAAAGTGGATTTTCAGTACGAGTCGTAAATCTACTCAACGAGACTTGTCGAGTGCTGGAAAAATCAAGGTTTTATATCAAGTTCGCATATTTATTAAAGTTCTGAGAAAAAAAAAGAGAATTTGAAACGCAGTATTATTGTTTAGATTAAGGAATCAAACAACGAATTAGGAATATGAGCTCAACAGAAGTTTTCACAAGAAGTATGAGAATTTAACAATCATAATATGAATCTGTATCCGCTTCATCTTTCCGTATCGATAACGTGATTTTGAAGATTTTTATGCACTGCTGCCAAATTTGTACTCACTGCCCAAATTAAGCCATTGAAGGGTTGCGGAGCATTACATTACACATTCGGTCGAACCATATAATCAAAGTGCTGTGGAATCATTACCGGGTCAATTGGTAGTAGTTACTTAGAGTGAGACTACCGGCAGCTGAACCAACCGAACTAGCTCATCATCAACGATGGGTCCATTTCCATTCGATATGGGAAAATATGTACCTCTGTGCTCAGCAGCTGCGTTGTTGCTTTTCCGCCATTTAGACTCGTACCATTGAGTGGCACAGATGGCTTTTAGATGCTCATTAGACCGCAAGCACGCACGCACGAACTCACGAATGATGAGCTGGGCCAGATGATAGCCGAGAGCCTATAGCCATATCAGAGACTTCGAGACCACTCAACTAGCACCCTCTAGGGGGTCATTTGATTGACAGTCAACAGAGGCCGGAGAGGAGCCAGTTCAGTTAGTTTGGTTCTGCTTGGCAACGATATGCCCGACACACTAATAGCAACGAATGAGGCATTGTGATTACGAAAATCGTTAGCTATTTTCGCACCCTTGGCCTCAGAATGGGCTCTCGACGTTTTCCGCGATGCCAGGGCGATGTGAATGATGTTGTATGAGGAGGTGGTGGTTGCTTATTTCGAGGCCCTGATGGCCGTTCTGGAATTTGGGGGTCGTTCATTTGCAGCAAATAAGTATGCACTTGCAGTAATCTTTATCCATTGGAGGAGCATTGCGTGATCATTGGAAATAGCTGGTTATTTTTGGAGTTGTATGAGTTCGTGTTCGTTTCTATTTTTTCTCGAAAGAATCTGAAACCTGATTTGAGCTATAACACATTTAATTAGTTTAAAAACAGTATTCGAATTGTCGTATTTTTTCTGTTTAACCATTATTACAAACCAATTCTTATCAAAACTGCCGAGCTTAATATCTTTTAATCGTCATATTAGCAAACTAAAGGTCATAATTAAAATTTAAATCAGTTTAAAATTCATGTCTTGAAATTCTGTCTGGCCACATCCAATGATTTATCATACAACTGTAAAGTCGTTAGGTTTTTACAGTTTTTTTTCTTGCAATCAGCTCCTGTAACTCATACAGAAAATATTCGTAAACAAATATCTTCCACGGTAGATTTGATTTTCCCCATACAACTTTTTTCTTGTTATGTTGAGACCTTCTGAACCGTTAATAAAATAATAAACTCATCCGAGTACACGAAAAGAACAAATTCCATTGATTTTTGTTTAGTTTCCTTAGCGTTTGAACAAACAGACTCAGTTCCATATTGATAATAAAATGGAAGGGCAAAAATGAGTTAATAATGATTAACGATTCTTCATATTTCAAACTACATTTTATGAGTTTTTCAGATTTTAAATTTTATTTACATATTTTCATCTTGACCAGGAATCGAACTCGAGTATACTGATTACCTCTCCGACACCTTACCAATAGGCCAAATCGGCAGATAAAACAAGCCAAGCTGTAGCTCTATTATTCAGTTGACTTCATCGAGTCGAATTCGCTGCTAGATTCCCCAGCAGAAAACGCTCATCTTGCCTTGATTAATGGTGCTTATACTGCCCTAGGAGGGGTTCTCAATATGCCCCTACAGTGACTGGTTTTCAGCTTTCGGCAAAAAATTTTAAAATGCATTTTTGAACGTTTTTATCTAAAGGGTGATACGGTCAAAATTTGGTCAAGGGAAAACGCGTGTAAATCGGTAAAATCGTTTATTTAAAAAATCAAATTAAATTTGTTTTTCAAGTTTAATTAGTATAAAATTCAGGAAAAATATTCAGTTAGGCTTCCGCTTTTCCAAATCCGATTTGCCGGGCCTTACGCTTAACCCCTGCCATCAGATTTTGTACAGTCACCTTGTCCACCTTCTTCGCCACAGAAAGCCAGTTTGCATAGAACTGCAGCTCGTCCTTAGCAGTTTTTTGGTCTTCTTTAGGTTCCTCTTGACAATAGCCCAGTATTTCTCAATTGGGCGGAGCTATGGCGTGTTCGGAGGGTTCTTGTCCTTGGGAACCACCTGCACTTTGTTGGCGGCGTACCACTCCATGGCCTTTTTAAAGGCAAGATGCCAAATCCGGTAAAAACAATACGGAACAACCGTGTTTCTTCAGGAGAGGCAGCAGACGTTTATTCAAACACTCTTTCACGTAAATTTCTTGCTTGACAGTCTCGGAAGCTATGAAAATGCTGCTTTTCAAGCCACACGTACAGATGGCTTGCAAAACCAGATATTTCTTCGCGAATTTTGACAGTTTCATGTGCTTGAAATATCTGCTACCTTTTCCCTTCCTTTTGCCGTATAAAACTCCTATTCCGGAAGCTGCTTATAGTCGGCTTTGATTTAGGTTTCGTCGTCCATTACCACGCAGCCAAACTTCGTCAGCATCGTCGCGTACAGCCTCCGGGATCGCGCTTTGGCCGTCGTATTTTGTTTATCATCGCGATTTGGAGTCACTACCTTCTTGTAAGTCGATAGTCTGGCTCGTTTTTTGGCTCGATGCACGGTTGAAGGCTTAATTACATTTGTAACGGTTGATTTGGCAACTTTTAGCGATTTTGCCAGCTTTGCGTGCGAGTAGCTCGGATTTTCGCGATGCGCGAGCAAAATTTTGATACGCTGCTCTTCTTCCTTGGACGGCATTTTGACAACTGAAGAGTGAATTCCAAAATCAAAATAGGAGCAACATTCTACACACACACACACACCTTCAAAATGAGGGGTGTTCAGGTTTTTTAAATGCAAAGTTGAAAGAAATACGTCGAGTTAATATTGACCAAATTTTGACCGTATCACCCTTTATTTTTTCAAGTTTCATCCAATCAGGCAATACACTATTTGAGTGTCTGAACATGAAACAATGATGTAATTCACATATTATAGCTGTTCTCTATGGTTAAATAAGCGTTTTCCTTAAGGTGGTCATTATGCCCTTATCTCCCCTAATGATGAAAAATTTAAGATTTCAAGAATGGGTCCCCAAGGTTTTTTTTTTATTTGGATGTACTAGAATAAAATTAAAAGCCGTCAAACTTCCAGTCGGATCAAAAAGTGGTCTAACTAAATTGCGTGTGAATCGATTATTTTTTATTAAAAAAAAATCAAAGTATATTTCTTTTTGAAGTTCAATCTGTGTAAAAGACGGGAAAAATACTAAGTTAAGATTCCGGTCGACCTTGTCCAAATTGGCGAGCCTTTCGTTTGACGCCTGCCATCAGATTTTGTACAGCCACCTTTTCCAAATTCTTCGGAGCAGAACGCCAATTTGCTTTGAACTGCTTCTCGCTGCTTACAGTTTCTTGGTCTTCTTACGAGTTTGCTTAACTATTGTCAAATATTTTAGGATTGGGAGAAGTTCTGGTGTGTTGAGAGAGTTCTTATCCTTAGGCACAACCAAGGCAGGTAAAAAGGAGGTGATCCGATCTCTCAAATTTCTGAATCAGCCATGTTGCGTTTGTTTACTTTTTGTCCATAGAACAGCTACAAAGATAAGACAATACCTTCTGCGTAGCGGATGCCGTGGGTGCGCCGCGTTCGTGCGTAGGATGCTCCACCTTCG
Source organism: Uranotaenia lowii (assembly GCF_029784155.1). Classification (NCBI taxonomy): domain Eukaryota; kingdom Metazoa; phylum Arthropoda; class Insecta; order Diptera; family Culicidae; genus Uranotaenia; species Uranotaenia lowii. Next base: position 235,361,214 of record NC_073692.1, on the reverse strand, counting down.
GGGAGTATCCGAGTTGGGCGGTTCTCAACGATAGAAGCTGCGGGGATAAGAATTGACCTTCTTCGCAGTGGAAATCGTTGGGAAAGGGTTATTCCTCGATCGGGGAATACCCACGGGTAGAGTGGCTCTAAACGCCGAGTGAGCTTTTCGAGTCGGAGTAGGATGACGTCTTCGTCGGGAATCATCCGAGTCGTTGCGTTAAGTCCCGCGCGTGTGCCGTGACATGCGTGAGTCTAGGATAAGCTGCTCTCGATCAGGCACACGACGGGCAAGATGGCAAACCTCGAACTCTGAAGATAAGAGGCCGGACCACGAGTCGTTGGGTTTGAGGCCAGGCCTCAAACCTTCAGGCGGAGAGGTTTGTGTGGTCAACCCCGAGTCTTTATGATAAGGGGTCGGGCCTCGAGTCGTAAGAGGAGGGATCAGGCCCCTTATCAACAAGAGGAGGGGTACAAGTGGTCACCTCGAGTCATTACGAGGAGAGATCAGATTTCAAGTCGTTAGAGGAGAGATCGGGCCTTGAATCGTGCAGAGGAGAGTTAACCTCGAGTCGATGCGAGGAGGGGTCGGATCTCAAGTCGTTAGAGGAGAGATCAGGCCTCAAGTCGCGAAGAGGAGAGGTTTGTGTGGGAATCTCGAGTCACTGCGAGGAGATGTCGGTTCTCAAGTCGTTAGAGGAGAGTTCAGGCGTCGAGTCGTAAGGATGATAGGTTTTGCTGAAAGTGGTCTCGTTAATGAGTATTGCCTTGGAGCGCACTAGCGCGAATAGACCTCCCACTTTTGAAGTATAGTGTGCTAAACAGTTCGAGGTGGGAACCAGGTCTGCGGCCCCAGGTGGAGTTTAGGGAGTAGGGGGTATACATGGAGTATATCATGAGTCTTCCCATTGTACCCATGGACCCAGAGTAGCAAACTGGGGGGACGCGGTGGCTCGCCGTGCCTTGGAATGAAATCCGTAAACTGGGATTTACCACCTGTGGTTACCAAATTAAAAAAAGTCCATAGAACAGTTGAGACCTAAGCTTGCCTTTTCATTTTAGCACACTGCTAATTTGTAAACAAAGATAACGAGCATCACCCCACTTCACCGCGCTCTCCGCGCCTACTTACTGTTCAAGTCAGAGGACCTAGAAATTTAAAGATCTCGGGCACAACCTGAATGTTGTTAGCGGCATACCTCTCCATGGCCTACTTTCATAATGGCAGGGTGTCAAATTTTACCAAAACAGCACAGACAAGTCATGTTTCCTCAGGAAAGTCAACAATCGCTTACTTTTACGTAAATTTCCAGGTTGATGATCCCGGCTGCAACGAAAATGTCGCTTCACAAGTCTCAGGTACAGATAGATTCCCAAACAAATTTTTTTTTGCAAATTTCGAAAGTTTAATATGCTTGAAAATGTCCTTTCCCCATCCGGTTGCTGTTAAGAGACTACATACAAAGAGGCGCAGTCTGATCCCTTTTGAAATGATAAGATTGCTACCCTACTGTTAGGCTGCCTTTAAGACTGCTTGGTTTAGCTCGATTGGAGTGACACTGACAGAAAATCGAAAATTCCAATCATGACATTTCAACTCTTGTCCTAGAAGCTGTCGGAAGTCTGCCTTGGCGTGGGTTTTGTCGTTCGTTATAGCGCAGTCAAACTTTGTCAACAACGCCGTATACAGCTTCCGAGATCTTGTTATTGCCGTACAGTTTTGCTTTTCATTGTGATTAGCAGTCACTACCTTCTTATAATTTGATAGTCCGGATCGTTTTTAAGCTTAATGCACGGTTGCAGACGATATTCCCAACTTATTGGCGACATCTCGAACGGAGAGATTGGAGTTTCGCTTGAAAATGCCAGCCGACCTTCTGTTCGTCACTGCGATTTTGCTATTTCTGCGTGCGTGTAGTTCGGATTTTCACGACGCATGAACAAAACTCTGATTGGTAGCTCCTCTTGCTTGGATTTTGAAAACTAAAGATCCAATGCCGAAAGCCAAATAAAAGCATCATTCTACACATACACATCTACAAAATGAGAGGTGTTCAGGTTTTTTTATATGAATGATTAGAAAACATACGGCGAATTTAAGTTGACCACTTTTTGATCCGAACACTCTTTCGTGTCATATTGACACCCAAGAGCGGATTGGGGTTATTATCAGTAAAAGCATTTAGCGATTTGGCAACATTAAAGAAGCTAGAGTAGATTTAATTTTATACAGTTTTTATAAAAAGATTCCTGTTGCGCGTTGGTTTTATGTTTCACTTTTTTGTGAGAAAGTTCCTTTACAGTTCTATCTTTCTAGCCTGAATTTCCACTTTTCGACCGTACAAATCATGTTATGTTTGATAACTTCGATAAAGAAATTTCCCTAACCTGACATTCAAACTAACGCACGGATACATACATATTACCCTGTCGGTAATTGACCTCCCAATAAAGGGATTCCTCACCGGACAGCCAGGACAAATAGATAAAATATTTTTATGGATTCCAACGAGACATTATTAACAGATGACCGTTGACCTTCCTCGGCGTCCAAGTTTACTCGTTTTTCTAATGGACGCGCGACCGTTTTCGCTCTCTTTTTTACGATTGATATTCCGATGCACCACAATAAAATCCATTCTCGAATAAATCACAAATCCGGCTGGATGACTGGTTGGTTGTTTGGCTAGTTGGCTGACTGGCCACTCCAACAGGAGCTTACAGGATATCTGTAGTAAGAGATTTTTCGCGCGCGTGCAGGATTTCGAAGCCATAAAATGGCTTCCGTTGATATTAAATATAAACCTCGCCGCCATCTCAACTGAACGGTGGCGATCAAAATCCGAAAAGCTCCCCTTTTGACCGGGTGATAGTAATAAAACGTGGCAATCGGCAAATGCACAACCAAAAACCATCGCCCTCGTCAGCCACTATGAGTTATTAAAAAGTCATAAAACTACGCTCCCTCACAGCAGCGACTGTATAGTATAACGCTTTTGTTTACGCCTTCCGAAACGTGATTCAATTGAGTTAATTGGAATGCAGTGTTTGTGTTTTGATCGAGGAAATCAGACTAGTTTGAATTACCAAGTTGAAAAGTTAGTGCTGAAAACTTTTCAAGTTCCTAATATGTAGTAGGTATATTATTTCTGGTTTAAGTGCTACTCGAAATCGCAGAGATAGCAATGGAGATCTTAATCCAACTCTGTTTATCACTGGTCAAATAATTCGATAAGGTTTTAGACATTTTGACTAACTTTTCGCTTACACATCGATGCTTAGATTTGATTTTGAATTGACATCATTTTCTAATACATGAACACGAGTTCACCATGTATGTTTCTATAAGGATTGGGAAGTATATTGTGAAAAAAATCTTGAAATTTCTCAAACGGGCAACACACACTTTTTTATTGGTCCAACAAATAATGAAGTTAACAGAGTTTTTTCAGCACGTATCCGGGCCAGACAAATCTACTTTATCTTGAAACTTGGCATATGATTTCATAAATCTGGGCAATATACGGGCAAATTTGGTCCTAACCCATGGATAACTCAGCAAAAATCAAGCATAATCAAGAATCAAGAAAAATCTTGATTTTTGTTTGTGCCGTACCTACTTATTAGCAGATTTTAAATCGTATTTCAAACCATCATAAAACGTTTTATGATCTATTTAGTAAATAAGGTGAATAAATCCAGACGCAATCCGGGCATTTTTAAATTAAATAAACTTGCTGACCCGGCAAACTTTGTTGAGCTTTTGAATTTTCGCAAAAAAATGTCCATGTAAGAAGACGGCAAATCATTATTTTTTATGTTAATGGAACTGGATTGGTAAAATGGAGTGAATCGGGACAGTTAACGGATTATTTTCGTTACATTTTTATCAAATCATGTTAAGTAAATCTTAAAAAAAACTTGATTAAAGAAAGATATAAAGTAGTTCGCACTTATTAATATCAATTTAAAACAGGTATTTCTGTTTATTTACATCCCAAGTTGGGTAAACAGAGACATTGCCTTATTAATCGAGGAAAACTTTCATTTCTGCTGCTTTCCTTGCTTTTGACAACATTGAACACATATCAGTGCGTTGTTTTTCGTTTCGCTGATATTTTTGTTAATTCGTTTTCCATGTAATACATTACCTTTACTTTTATTCAAAGTAATGTTTATTTTAGTGCCAATCTCCAGGGGCAAAAATATCTAAATATTTTATTTGTTTTTATTTTTTTGATTTCCAACGAAAGCTGAAAACGAATATCTTCTGTTTTTTTCGTTTTACATTATTTTCTTCATTTACAGAAGACACTGTTATGCTCATTTTCGTCTAACCCTAAGAAAAATGGGAAGATTGATCCTTAATTGCAGTTTTTCAAAACAACTCTTCTCGTGGTATGAAATTGCGTGGTTTTGTAATACTTCAAATAAATATTTGTTTTCAATCAATTTGTGAGAAAATTTCCATTTTACATTCTGTTTCTCGTTATCTGTTGCTTGTAATCCATTTGATTATCTTCTTTGAATTATTTCATCATCTTCACAATTTAAATATCATAATATTTGTCATAATGTGAATACTTAAGTTTTGGGAAAACAAAATTAGAGCATTAAAAATATCCATCGAATTCTGATTCATAGCAACTTAATTCATAAGGTTATTTACAAAAAGGCATTGAAAACTCTCAATTTAAGTAAGGTACACCGGGATAAGTGGGGACGATGGCTATTTTAAAATACTGTATACTATTTTTTCAAACTTTTAATGCAGAATGTTAAATTTTCTTGTAATCTAGTCAATAATTGTGGAAGAGATACGGTTCTGACAATAGCGGATGTTTACGGTGACTTTTTGTTAATTTTCATCATCTGTTTCAAACGCAAATTTCTCGTAAACTAGCTGGCTCTTGACGAGAAACTCTACATTGAAACAATCCTTACATTAGAAACGACGAGTTAGGAAAAGTTACGACGGTTAAAAATGAAGAAAAAAGAGTTTATTTGCAAAAATCTAAAATTTTGTCTTCAAACTCTACCTGGGGAAGTGGGGACGGCTTTATACATACTTGATGTTTACACATTTTTCCAATTTTCTCTCCTTCATTCAATACAATTCAGCTTTATTTAGAATTCAGATCATGAAAAGATGGGAAAAGAACTTGTTTTTTTTCTGAAATAAGTACAATATATTTACTAATATCGGATTACACACAATAATCATTGAAAGATGCCTTATTAATAGTAGCATGAAATTTTTTCAAAATTTCGAACGGTTAGAGCAAGAATGTTACGTGTTCAACAAAAAAAAAACACACAAATTTGTTGAAAATGAAATTAATTTTTACGGCCTTATCGGTGAAAGTTAAGTTCTCATAGTGAGAACATTTAAAGAATTGAAATTTATAGATGGATAGAAGAAGATTAGAAGAAAATTATAGGTGTTGAAATGAGCGGGTAGAATTTTTTTTTAAGAAGCATTTTCACCACATACTTAACTTTTGTTCAATCACGGATCAACTATTTTGAAATGTTAGAATCGGACAGGGTTTAGTCTAACCTAACACAACACAATAGTTGATCTTGCGTGGTTCGCACTGCGAAACTTGCAGTGCGAACGAACAGTCTGTACCACCCTATCGACCGAAGCGAAACAATCAAACCCGATTGGATCGCTCGCAAAGATAACAACCGGTACAAGTCTGACGTCGATAGAACCGTTGTACTGTTTACGGGAGCTTTTCAGAGCGACCACATGCTTTCCTTTTTTTCTCTTGTTCGTTCGCACTGCAAGTTTCGCAGTGCGAACCACGCAAGATCAACTAAAGCTTAGTTCTTTTAGAAATGGGACACTTTCATTTGCTAATAGCTCGTTAACTAGATATTGGATATTAAAAATTTTGACAGCATTTTGTTGCCTGTAAAAAGTACTATTCGACCTATTTTTTTCAAAATTTAAAATTCACGCGTTTTTGAGATATGTACGATGCAAGAGAAAAAGAAAAAAATAATTTTGCACAGTTTCCTTTAAAATTCGTCATTATTAAATTGATAGCTAACAAAACCGTTGATTATTTAAAGAATTACTGAGTTTTTGTGGTGGATAAGTATGCAAACACTGTCAATAATGTCCACAAAGTTCAAATCAAGCATTGGAGTGAAGCACATGATCGGCAACAACGGTTAAGGGTCATCAAGGAAGTCAAGTCTCATACCAGCATTTTTAATTTTGAATAAACGAAAAACTAAGGGTAGATCGCTGAAACGTCCAAAACAATTTTCTCCGATAAGCTGAAAGTGTTGCCTAGCGATTACTAATTGAAATCCAACCTCAAACAACCATTTTTTGATAGTTCCAAAGCTCTTAAGCTGTAAAACCGGTACCGAAAGAAAAACGTTCAAAAATGTGGTCAAAAATGATTAAATTTGTTCATTTCGAAACAACTGTTTCCACTAAAATGCTTCCAGTTTTTTTTTTTAAAGAGAAGTATTGGACCGAAAAGTATCAGAAATTGAAGAAGGAGGGTGAAGCCACCTAAAATATAGATTTTACGAAGTATAAGTTGGAGAAACTGATCAATACCATGACTAAAAAAGTGTGCGCCAGCCAATGGGAGATACCAAGAATGAAGTAGAAATTTTTTTTAACAAAAAACGGTAAATATTTTTTTTCAAATTTTTTCATGAAATATCATAACATTACCTTCATTTTCTTCATAGAAAGTATTTCGTTCAAACGAATGGTTTTTGAGATACACGCATTCGTAACTGTCCCATTTCTAAAAGAACTAAGCTTTATTGTGTTGTGTTAGACTCAACCCTGTCCGATTCTAACATTTCAAAATAGTTGATCCGTGATTGAACAAAAGTTAAGTATGTGGTGAAAATGCTTCTTAAAAAAAATTCTACCCGCTCATTTCAACACCTATAATTTTCTTCTAATCTTCTTCTATCCATCTATAATTTTCAATTCTTGAAATGTTCTCACTATGAGAACATAACTTTCACCGATAAGGCCGTAAAAATTAATATCAAAACATAAATCACGGTAATTAATCTTAATTAATAAAATTTGTTGAAAATTTTCTGAGAAATCAAAGGGAATATCTGCCATCCCAACTTATCCCATAAAGCGAGTTAAGTGAAGACACCGCAGTCCATAACAATTTACGTGATAACTTTTTTCTGAACCACATGTTCTGCATCACATTGAACGCAATTTTCAAAAAAGAATATCATTTATTGGTCCAACTAAGTACAATGCCTTGCCTAATGAAATAAAAACCATCAACAACCGACCCACGTTCAAAATCAAAGTAATACAGCTATTAAAAGAAAAATTGAGTCGTTAAAAACCGATCGATCAGTGACCAGTTTTCTTGTTTTATAATTAATTTTTGTAGCAATTTAGTTTCTTTGTGTGTTCTTTTTTTTTTTTTTTATTAATTATTTAAATTATAATGTCTTATTTGATTAAATGTTTGCTTAGTAGTATTAATATCAAATAGTGGATCTCTTTAAAGGAAATCTGTTTTCCATTGAGATCCATGTAGTATTTAATTTAGTATTATCATTACATTTCCTCGCACTAAATTTAAACATTTCAGTTCTCAGCATGAGTAAAATTTTGCCCGCGTTTTTTATTAATTTTTGTTGCTGCCAGACATGCTGAGAACAGTAGCGTCCATTACCAGGGGGCTCTAATGAGCTTTTTGGTGTGGGGGAGTGTGGTGGGCCGCTACAAAAAAAAAAAAAAAAAAAAAAAAAAAAAAAAAAAAAAAAAAAAATTTATCAAAATTGACCGACTGATGTTTTTTAATGGTTTTTTAAAGTTGAACTATACGAAAAACCGTCCCCACTTACCCCGGTCTAAGGGCTTGTGATATAGCTCAGTTGGCAAGTCTGCTGTCTCCTGAGCCGATGTCCGCGAGTTCGAGCCCAAGAGTAAACATCGAACACAGTTGTACCGGATAAGTTTATCAATAACAATCCGCCAACTGCAACGTTGATAAAGTCGCGAATGCCATAGAAATGGTAAAACGACTATAATCGAAACAAAAAAAAATTACCCCGGTCTACCTTACATAATTTAAGCAATTTTTTGTTTCTTCAATTAAATCACTTTTTAAATTTTAAACCTGCGTTTTCAGAGTCTGTAAATAAACTTGGAAACTTTTTTTTATTTCTTTTTTCATTTTCTCTCTTATATTTTAAATTCATAAATTAAAAAGAATCTTTTTACACTTTTGAAATTTTTCGCAATGAAAACTTACTTTAAATTCCGGTTTGATGATTATGAAATAAGAAATTAAATAAAAAATTGTAAAATTTATTTCTAGATTTTGTTGCTTTTTCTCATCAATGTTCAAAACATGGCTTTAAATAAATAAACTAAAAGGATTTTCATAGTGATGTTGAATAAAAAAGCAGAAATGAAACTCAAAAATTCGTCACAAATCTTAATCATTTTTCATGATTTGTAACATTTGAGTGTTAACCAATGTTTGGTAAGACAGTTTATCAAAATTTAAAAATATAAACTTTTTTCTTTTTGACCTGATATTTGGTTTTGAACTCTTTATTTGTTTTGGATCTTGGTTCATATATTCTTTGAGACTGAAAATTTTATTTTCCAAGCGTGTTTGAAGATTTTATTGAATCAAAACCTGTTTCTGACTTCAGATACTAAGTGCTGGATCAAATTATGAATTTTAATTCTACAAAGTCAACTTTTATTGTATTCTACATTCTGTTAGTTTCTAAGCTTCTAAGCATGAAAGGAAGAACAGAAGTTTTTCTAACGTTTCCTAATTTTTCAATTGTTTCTTTCCAAGGATGAAATTTTCATGAAATCACAAAGTTGATATCATTCTACTCTCAAACTAACTGAATACATTCTTAACATTTTATAAAAAATCCTGTAAATCAATTTAAGGTTGCCTTACACAGATAAGGTAAAATAAGGCATTCTCGTGGTATTCATAAATATATTATGGAATATTTTATCATTATCTGTTTAGTTTTGCCAAGTTTGTCGAAATGTGTACAGTCTATTGTTGAATATTATTTTCCTTGAGTAAAATTAAATTTTTGGGTTATTTTATCAAAATCCTGATAATATCCAGGTACTTTTTTTTTAATCAAAATATCCTTTTTATGCTTCAAAAAATCGATCATGATTATTTTGTTGAATTAGATTGTTTGGTATGATTTTGCTAATAAAATAAGCACTTTCATGATTTTGCAAACATGAGCGATGATACAGGCAATCTATCATTGGGTTAATTAGATTAAAAAATGTTTGAGTTGCCTTGATTCTAAAGCAAAAATGACTATTTTCGGCAACATGCTCCTTTCTGGCTAATGTAGTTTTTTCATCCCATAAGGAAGATCAATGATCGAAATTAGGTGCCATGACTTTTACTTCATACGAATAAAAACTCAAAAATAAAAATCAAATTCTACAAAAGCATTTTCAAAATTATCTCTCCGTTGTGAAAAAAATTGCAAGAAAAAATAATGATGAACTCTTGCATGATGAACCCTGCAAGAGTTATGCGTGTTCGCCCATATTTATGCCTCCATTTTTATAGATAAGATCCAGGCAACCGGACTGGACCGGACTTTTCCCAAATTATATTTTCAATATCTAGGCAAACCCGAATAAAACCGGGCAATCTGGCAAGCTTACCCATTAGCCATGATCGCGCTCAAAGTTTTAATAACTTGAAAATCACGCGGTGAACATGCAATGGGGGAATAAATTGATGTGAAATGACTCAGAAATAAAGAATTATAATTAATGCATAAATTTTATGATCAAACATCGACTTTCTGGATATTTTAGATCACGTAAGCCTAACGTGTAATATTATAGAGCTGATAACAGACAAAATTGGCAAAATAGAGAACTAAAAACAGCAATTAGAATCATAAGTTATGTTACATGTTAAAAAAGTAATATGAGAGTAAAGGAAAAAGAGACAACAGATAATATCAAAATTGTATAGGTTTTTGTGAAACTCTTGTGAAAATAAAAACAAATAAAAGTGGGTAAGTCTCAGGAAATTTATGTCGGGCATGTTTGTTTTGTTGTGTTTTCCCAATTTAATAAATATTACAAATGACTTGTGAAGAATGAAAATTTTGATATTTCGTACCAATAAAACATATATGAATTCGCGTTTTGAAATGCAGTGCAATTTGTTTCCGTGTAGAGGAGTTTCTCTTGAATTTTTGTTTCAAAGGTCGCGGCACACCTCAGATGAAAACTAGAATAAAAAATCTTATTTCACCAATAATTGTAACCTGGCGAAATCGATGAGGAATAGTTAAAAGTTGAATTATGAACTGATCTCAGTGTTAAAAACCTCTTGAAAATATTTAAAATTCGATTCTCAAATTGAGGAGATTTAAATGAAAACATATTTCAGAAACTTTAAACACTGAGAACGGTTCAAAATTCAGTTTTAAGCTATTCCTCATCGATTTCACCATGTAACAAAGCCAATATGTGTCGCTTTTTTGAGTCATTGACAAAATAAACTTTTTCATTTTAAATTTCACCTGGGGTATACCGTGACCTTAAAGCATAAATTTAAATGTTTTTAGACTAGAATCAGGAAAATTTTCATTAAAAACGCATTAGAACATACCCAAAAGCAATGTTCCGAAAATCAATCAAAATAAACACTCAGGATGCGTTTCTTGTTGGATACATTCTGATTGTATAATGGGATAGCGCCTCTCGCAACTGCTTCGTCTGACTGGTATGCAATCTCGATCCACGCTCCACTCAGCAATGCCAACCGAGTCGCATGATTTAGAACCATTGATTTTGCAAACATCGCATATCGGAGATGAGTGAGATACAAACTGATCCATTCTGAATGTCGCTCACACAGTATCTTCCTGGCTTATTTGAAATTGAAAACACGGCAGAAGTGAGCATCTTTCCCTCACAAACGCAACTACAATTTGATTTTGTTCTTACTGAAATTAAAAACGCTGTAAAATCAAATAATTTTTTTTTAATTGGCTATGTTTAAAATCAAACAACATTAGCTATTGATCGGTTGCATGTACCCCTCACTCACTGACTGAACCAATCACTCCTGATCCTAGACCAACATGATTCGCCATATGCATCGCTCATTGATGAGATTCCAATTTGATGATGGTGCTGCACTGTTTTGACAGCAAGCATCGTGCGAGGTGATCTGTATTTTAGCGATAAAAAGAACGAACGATGATCGGATAGGTCCAGTAGCAATCAATAACAAATCCGATCGCTGTACGTTCAGTTGCGAAGTGCAATCAGGAACATTTGTTGAAAATGAGTGATTTTCGGAACACTGCCCAAAAGGACTATCGTTGATATTAGGATTTTTTGTTTTAATATTTTTTTCATCTTGTGCTTGTGCTTAAGAAAATGAATAAAATTCAAAAGACTTCAATGAATCATTGAGATTCAAATTCCCTACTAAAATGATGACTACTAAATGATGATTTTCTTTTTTTCTACTTACAGGTACGTTACCAAAATAATGGTGCAGGAAAGTATACATTGGATGGATACCAAATTATAAAAACAAAATTGAAGACGTGTAAACACATTGTGTAAAAAAAAGAATTTGTTTATATGCGATCTTTTTTGGAAATAATGAGACGATTCTTAAACACTAAATTTTATAGAGATCGGTTGGATTCCAGCTAAGTTACAACAGCGCGTATTAGTGAATACATGTCTAAATATTTGAATTTTGTAAAATTGTTAAAGGGAAATATGCTCTGAAAGTTGATTTTACACTCCAGATGGTCGAATTTTTACAAATCGAACATAATTTAGTTGTTAATTTAATTATTTCGTTTTTTTTTCAAATAAAGAAAAAAAGATGGAAACAAAAATAAAAAATTGTTTTTTTTGTGAATCTTTTCATAAAAACTGTGAGAAACATTACTAATTTTAACGTATGATTACCAATGATTATCAAAACCAACGGATAGTCGAGGCTGAAAATTTACTTCACACAAACTTTTTTTGACTAGACACTAGAATTTATTTTTTTTATTCATTTATTCCCAATGTTTCTGGCTAAATTAACAATGATATTTTTTGGATATTGAACGATTGTGGAAATTTGTGGGCCACCAGCGAATCATACAACAAGTAATATTGATAAGCTCTTCTAAAAAAGTCATTTTACAAAGTTCAGCAAAGTTCTAAAAATAGGTTGCATAAACGTTTCTACCGCATTGTATAAAATTGGCTAAACTTATTTTTAGAAAGTTTAGATTTTTCATAAAAATATTTAATTTTGAAAGAACATGTGATTTCGGCTTTCAATGCAATCACATTTAAACACATAAATATAGATAGCCACCAACGACGAGAATCATGGGCCACAGATAACCAAAATCTATGATTAGAAGTGTGTTAGATTATCACGTAAAGCTTCACAGCGATACAATTTGTGGACGCTTGGAGAATTTACAGATTTAGGGTTTACAAGTGGGAAACAAACAATAAAAAAATTATCGATTGAATTCATTCATTGATAAAAATCATGGAAATTGCTGTACAGAGGGACAGATTACGGGAAGGGCATGGAAATATAATAAATCAAATTTTTAAGTCCAAAAATTATAACGCTGGAATTGATGATTTTGTTAAATACATTTTTGATTCTTAATTTGCACTAAATTTTCTTTAGAGTGAAATATATATGGGAGAGTGGGGAATCATGGGCCACTTTTTTTCGTTGTTCCATAACTTCTTTATTATAAAAGATAAAATGAAAATAAAAAATGGTATAGTTTTCTAAATTTTCAAGGTATCATAAGGTATTTTTTTAAAATTTTTAATAAGTTATTTTCCTGAAATTCTGACTGTTTGAAAAATAGCAATATTTTTTGAATTTTGAAAAATGGTGGGGAATCGTGGGCCACCAAATCCAAATTGACCAAATAACATGCAAAGTTTATGAGTTGACCCAAAACTGTGATTTCCTAATTCATTTCGTTATTTAAAAGCAATTTCAGATGATGAAATAATAAAGAGGGCTGTGTATGATCGCATAGATTCGAAAACCTGGCTCGCGAACGTTTTGGAAAAATTTCTTATATAGGATGGACAAAATATTTTTGATAACTCTTCATTTGGCATAAGAAAACTTAGCAGATAGGTAAAACGTATTTTAAGTTCTGAATGTGTATAAAAACATAAAAATATAGGTGATTCAAGATGTGTGGCCCATGATTCCCCACAAGCTATGATTTGCCAATTGGTTGCGTTTGTGTGACTTATTGATGTTTCATCAAAAATTTCTTTTCCACGTGAAAGATCATGACAAAACTAAGATCATAAGCGTATGAGCATATTTTTGTTATGCACTTTAGGTTCCCCATCGATGAAATTAACGGGTGTTTTTTTAATTATGTAAGTAAATTTTTCTAACTTTTTTTAGCTTGATAAATAAAAGAAGCATATGATGCGTATTTCAGTCAAAAACATATAGAAATATATGCTCACGCAAAGCGACGACGATGACAGTTGGTTTGAGATTTTTATCTCAACACACATCTGAGATATTAAAAGTGGCCCACGTTTCCCCATGGCCCACGATAACCCACTCTCCCCTACTAAATAAGTTTATAAGGTACTGTTTTCAAAAGAGTGCTGCATTTAAATATTTTGCAGTAAATAGCATACGATGCACTTTTTAAATACGAATGTTTTGAGCAGAAAATTAACGAAAATAAGCTCAACATCTAGATTCAAATGAGTCGGTTTTATATCGGGTTCAATAGCTTTTAACTGTGGAGACTACCTTGTACGTTATTCATGATGGAATAAGTAAAACTCATTGAAATTCTCGTGAACTGGGGGGTAGTGAATAAGTCATCATGACGCTCAAACTCAACCCATAAACTGCAGCGTCGCGTCTGCTTCTGAAAAAGGACCGGTGCACCGTAAATATTGTAAAGGTGAATGCATTGTTTATCTTCGGTGTCTTGTTAATTACATTTCATTTTGCGCGTTATTTAAAACGAATTACTCTCGGCAACTTTTCGACGTGCAAACAGAGAGCGCAGCGTGAAAGAAAAACGTAAGCCATCCATAGGAAGAAGTGTGGAAATATAAAGTGTTGAACTGCAATGCATTTTGCCAAATGTGTTGTTAACTGTCCGCCCACGCCGATTTGGCAACCGAATCCAGCTGCCGACCGGGATGGGAGGGTTTTTTCGTTTTTTTTATTGGTGCAAAATCGATGCTAACAAGGGGTCGTAAATCGAAAGCCGAAAGTTGGCCGTGTCACGAAATGTGAAACGTACCACACCTGGAAATGTCGGTTTCGGCGAACAGAGATTTGAAAATCGGGCAACCGAAACGTCAGGCGAAGAGGTCGAAGCAAAGGGGAGATTTACTGAGATCATAAAGATCGTACCCCCTTGTCGAAAGGCCGCTGCAGGAAATGCGTCTTTTCTTGCATTTGTCGATGACCTCGACCTGGACTGCATTTTGTTATTTTTACACTTTTATTGGTGCATCAGACATAAACTGTTTAACTCCATTTTTTTTTTAAAGCGTCTCGAGTGATCTTATGAAGCCAGCTCAAATTCAAATTAAGTAAACGCCAATAAACTCGTTCTGTGAGTTACGCATATACAAAAACGTGCTCCATAAGCTACAATATTCCCCATAAAAAATGCGAAAATCTGTCATCAAGGTGCAAGAATGCTTTTCTAGATTTTTAATAATAAAACTTCTTCTTCTTCAACTTACGCAGCTCCAAGCACTCAAGTCGTAGTGATTTAATTCGTGCTGATATGAAATGGCGTTTCGCTCTTGCCCTTATTGATGCATTTAAGCATGCATGGTCCTATGGGAGGGGGGTGATCGGAGTTTAATCACCTCCCCCCCCCCCCGTCCCAAGCGGAAACACCTCGTTAAAAAAAACTTCATAATAATTTAGAACTTTTCCTAGTTGGTAAATTTTAAGTCTTTTAAAATTTCTGAGGTGTAAATTCATTTAGTTTTACTTTCAATATTATTTAATTTAACTGGTAACTCAAAAGTCTCATCAAAAACTTTGAAAAATTTTGAAAAATTTTCAAATTATTTTAGAGCTTTTAAAATAAAGAAAATTGCTTTAAAAAATTTCTTCTAATCCAGGCATGTCAAACTCGTTTAAGTGTGCTAGCCGCATTAAAATTCTTTCATTTCCAAAAATAATATTATTTCCTCTCGTAGCAAAAAAAATCTTTTTAATATTTTGTGGCAGGAAAGCCAGCGTACTTTTGTGTAGTAGGGAATTTTGTGATAATTTAAGACGGGGCTACGCGGGCCGCATTGACCAAGGGCGGCGGGCCGCATGCGGCCCGCGAACCCCTAGTTTGACATGCCTGCTGTAATCCTTAAATTCAAAAACCGGCTGGCAAATCCTGTCAGCAGTCTGAAAATCTCAAATTATCTGAAATTTTGTGATGAATATCAAACATTATCTGAAATTATTAGAATAATCTGGAATAGTATGAATCCATATATGAATCCATTTGAATAACATTATATTTAGATTTTTTGATTGGGTAAACACTGGAGAGAATAAAAAAAAACTCAATTATTAAGAAAATCAGTTAACACTATGAAACTTTTTGTGATAACGTAATGCAATCTGGAGTAGAATCGTTCACCTTAATTTAAGCTTTGAAAAAAGTAAGATAATGAATAGTCCAAAGCAATGGTTCCGTTAAAAACAATTATAGATGAGAAATCAGATTTTATACACTTTACACACTTTACACACTTCGGATTCAATGCAAATCGCTACAGCAGTTCAATCTAGCTTGAATTATGCTTTTTTGATACAATGGTCATTATAAGCCTGGAGTTTAATTAAACATTTTGTTTTTATTATTTTCAGTCACAATTTTAGTAACCCTGCTGTACACTGTGATTCTTCATTTTATTCAAAGAACTAGCATTATTGTTAAAGTTAAATAACCTTAGCTTCTACAGTTTCCAACACACTGTATTGTGTATTATTATATCCTCTTGAATTCTTTGATTTGAATTGAATGTTGTAGTTTTATGGAAATAATTTTTTTTAATGGATGAATCTAGTCTAAAACTGTGATAAATTTGAATTTTTTTTTCCAAAAAATGCATTTTTTTCTTTTTGTCGATATTAAATTTACAAAAATCAACAGTATTGTTGACAAAAGTGAATTACAAATAATCGATAGCAAGCTAGCCTGTAGCGCCTAAGATTCATCATACTTGTTCATCCCATACTCGTTTTAGTTATTCAACTGTACACTGAAGTTCTTCATTCAAATATAACATAAATGAAGCAAAAATGTTACAGTACAACAATCCTAACTTCTAGCATTTATACCAATTATGGTAAAACCTCTAGAAATCATTGGTTTGAATTAACTAAAGAAATCCACAAAAGAAACTAAAAATTTTAAAATACATAAAAGTGGTCTAAAACCCCCGATAGTATTGAAATTTTCCTAAAAAAATCGTTTTTCATCGTTTTATTGATTATTAAATCAAAAATATCAACCTCAATTATTAAACAAAAATGAAGTTCAAATGATTGAAAGGAAATGTATTCTCCTTCAATATGAGAAAAAGAAATTTGAAATTGATGTTATTTAGCTGAAGATGTACGGATTTCAGTGCAAGTACCAACTTCCGAAATTTGCAGAAAATGCATTTTTGTTGTTCCGCCTTTTTTCTCTTATTTCATTTTGCAACACAGACAAACTGGGCTTCTTGCGGTTTTTTACCAAATATGACATCACTTTTGCTACTAACCAAAGGCCGGCTTTTTTTTATTGTCATTTGTTTTCTTCGTCAACATATTTTTGGGATCATTCGTAATTATTTTCAACCGTTGTTGCAGTATGTTCTTCAACCAAATCCAAATTTCGTTTGATTTAAAACAATTTTTAATTATATGACTATTCGATTCAATTGTTTGACAATGTTCATAAATAACTCAAATAACTTTTTTTGTTGCTTACAAGGTCATTAAGTACATGAACTTGAGACGAACCAGCCCGAGGCTGAAAGTCTCTATTGGCGATTTGCAGCAAAACTTTTTGACATGCAGCGCCAACTGATTTTCACTTATGGAACTTACAAAAGGGTGATGATAGCGGTTATTTAACACGGCAGTGAATGGAAATGATTTTAAAAATTGTGATTTCTGAAGAAACTATTTGATTTCACACGGACAAAACAGCATCATTCGTTAAGAAAATCCTTAGTTTACTATTTTCAATGATTTTTTTAAAATATCATATATCATTTGAACGGTTTTTCTCTGATAAAGTTCAATTTGATATAAAGACTCGATTCAAGAAGAAACTATTCTGATAAAAATTGATTTATTGGATGTCGTTGATGATTCGTGCCGGCCAATTTAAAAGTGGTTTTCAATTTTCGAAGCAAAATATGGCCTTTTAGCTAAGTAGAAAAGTCCAATGATTGTTTAGTGTTATTGGATAAAAAATGTATATAGGATTTTTCTTAATATACTAATATCAGACAACATATCCAAATGGAACTCCTCATCTTATTAAGCTTGCATTTTGAATCATTTTAGTGTTTTTCATAATGAAGGCTTCTGTCATTTGAAGCTGAAGTTTTTTCTAAACTTTCTATTTCATATAAATGTAGGTAGTACAGAAAGAAATCATGAGCTCATTTCACAGAACACAATTAAAATTACAGTTTTTTCTTATTAACTTTCCATATCGATATATTTTTTTCAATTATCCGGTAGCCGATTTCATAAAGGAAGTCATTCAGTGCTTTCCTCACATTCATTTTTTCTACAAAACATGATGTAAATCTAAAAAGTTTGTTTGTTAATTTTTTAAAACAAATCAATGTTGAAGATTATTGAAAATCTTACGACCAATCCTTTCTAGATTTCATGGCAGTTAATATTTGGCACAGTTTAAAAAATGTGCTACTGGAAACATGCTTGCTCGCTCCGGATTGACTTCTAGGCTGTTGCACAACACTTTTTTCAAGAACTAAAATTAACGAAGATTGAACAATGAAATGGATTCAACAAAAATAAACTTCAATGTAATTTAGTTTTTCTTACCTTACTATCCTATCCAATGCTAGGAAATTTCTCATTTAACACCGAGATTTTTTAATTTTCTGCAATGTTTTGCAAAACCACTACGCGTTTTGACATTTGAATCCATAACATCATCATTTTGATCGCAGTGCCCTCTGAGTGTCGTTTAGAGCTGCAAATCGCCAATAATAAAGGAAAAAAATCTTGCACTATGAACTTATTTTTATATTTTGAATTCTATTGAAAACTGGTCTACTTGGATATGTTTAAATTTAATCTTAGGTAAACAAAATTCAAAAATGCAATAAACGAGTGGTATCATCAAAAATTATTTTTTTTATCCTAAAGTACGTATTCATGCACATCATAGCCTACAGATGTATTACAAAGAATATTGCGTAGGAAACCAATCAAAGTGTGTTGGACTGTTGTGATTCACGTATCTTAAAATTTAATTTAACCCAAATAAGTTTTCCAAGATAACTCATATGAATATAAATTCATATTACATTAATAACACCAATTATAACAAGGATATTCCAAATAATTAATTTTTAATAAAATTTCAATCATAAGATAAGTTTTTATGAAAATCCAAATCACTAATCTTTCCAGGGGTTGACATTTTTTTGTTTGTTTCAGAATGAAAAAACTTGAATAACAAAAAATAATGAAAAACGTTACTATTCCATTGCATTGGAATGATTTTGCAGATAAAAATTTATAAACATGGACTACATATCTTGAAAAAAACAAAACGTATACCAAATATTTTAATTTTGCCTGAAAATGATTCAGAAAAGACTAAATTTTCCATTTCTGAAAAAAATGAGTGACTGTTTTCTTTCTTTTAAAAATCTTATATAACCACACCGTGTATAATCAGATGATGTATTACATGATATTTTTCAGGTAGGGGTCTTTCTGATTTTCGAAATGTCACCAATGACTGACAGGACAGGGAGGACATCAGATGACTAGATGCCAATGAGATTGTTTTCCTGTGAAATCTTGGACAAAATATGTCGAAACAGGTGTCAAGAAATTTGAAATTGCTTATTTGTCATCGAATTAGATAATGGTCGAATTTGAGCAAGATATCTTCAAAATAGTTGTTCAAAACAAAATAATAATGATTTGGGTTCCGATTATGGCAGAAAGCATAATAAAGACAATAAAACTAGCTAAATAATTTCAATTAAGAAGTTAGATTTTTAATTAAGAATCAAACAAGAAGTTTAAAGATGTAT
Organism: Uranotaenia lowii; assembly: GCF_029784155.1. Classification (NCBI taxonomy): domain Eukaryota; kingdom Metazoa; phylum Arthropoda; class Insecta; order Diptera; family Culicidae; genus Uranotaenia; species Uranotaenia lowii. The sequence continues at coordinate 235,341,879 of NC_073692.1, read as the reverse complement.
GCAACACAAATGCCTTAGCCCACATATTTCACGAACTATTCAATTTCTTTCCACCTTATTTTCTTTTCTGTCTAAGACCCATTCCATGGAGCTGTCACAAATTTTTAACGAGCAATTTTTCAGTAAAACGTGTATCAAAGTTCAACCCGTTCAAAACTAAACGATATATAAATTGATTCAGAATTTGAAGCATTTCCATTTGATTTGTATCAAAAGATTATTCCTCGATAAAATAGTAATTTAAATTGTGACGTCGAAACGCGCCATTTTTTTTTTGTTCTAAAAATTTAACTTTTCCGATCCGTATGTTCTCAATAAAAAAAATAACGGAATAAGTTACGATTAAATAAAAGTGAAATTTGAAAATATACTTTTAAACAGTATAGAACTTAAGATAGACGGTCATGGGATCCATCCACCGAAAAAACGAAGCTTGAAGAACGATTTTTGATAGATAGATTTTATCCATTTTAAATTAGAAAAAAAGAAAACTTTTTGTTATATAAAGTACAGAAGAGAACACAAAGTATCAAAAATGCATATTGACACTTTAATTTAGGTATTCAATATTTAGAAAAATTGCAGACGAAAATTCAAAAAAAGCCAATCTAATCTAAAGTATCAAAATCGACTAAATGCCGAACAAATGGCGCTGTTTGACATTCAATCGGTAATTAAAATATGGAACTTAATAACTCGGTTGCGCGAGAAAAAGAATCCAAGAGATCGATATCCCCATGCCAAGAATCGATAAAAAAAATCAGAAATCTGTGTTTAAAAGATCGATCTTCCATAGGTCGATGCAAGATCGACAAATCCTACTTTTAACAATTCTTCTTTAAATTTCATAATTGGCTGTTATGGTGAAAATTAAATGAGAGAATATTTAAAATAAATATAGGGGAGATAAGGGCATAACGAGCACCCGGGGCATAATAAGCACTCCACTTTTCTACAAAAGTACGTATTCTCTTAAACAAATTTTCATGAGGATTTGTTTCGTATTTTCCATAGTATTATTTTTTTAGCAGAAAAGTATTCTCTTTATCATTTTTACACAAATATTAAAAAAAAAACCAACTCGGTTCTCAAGTGACGAAAATATTATAACTTTTGAGCACTGGAAAAAAAAGCTTTTATGATCGTAAAATCATTTTAATCTATAATGTACGCACTACACCATGATAATCACATTGTTCCTCAATTTTTACCATCATAAAATTTTGGGTTTTTCACTAGAATCAATTTGTTTTTACTTTAACTTGTTGACTCGGGGCAAACAGAGCACAATTATTCGGGACACGATGAGCGTTTTCTGCCGTATAATCTAGCAGCGAATTCAACTCGATGTAGTCAACTGAATGATAGAGCTAAAGCTTCACCAGTTGACAAGCAACATCAATCGGGGCACGATGAGCGTTTTATGCCGTGGAATCTAGCAGTGAATTTCACTCGATGAAGTCAACTGAATAATAGAGCTACAGCTTGACTTGTTTCGTCTGACGATTAGGCCTATTGGTTAGATGTCGAAGAGGTAATCAGTAGGCTCGAATTCGATTCCTGTTCGAGGAGATTTATCGGGTGAAATTCGCTGCTAGATTCCATGGCATAAAACGCTCATCGTGCCCTGGTTAATGTTGCTTATACTGCCCCAGTGGGGATTCTCATTATATCACTACAGTGACTGATTTTCAGCTTTTGGCAAAAAAATTTAAAATGCATTTTGAAACGTTTCTATCTACTTTTTCAAGCATAATCCAGTTAGGAAATAGACTTTTTTAGTGTCTGAACACGAAACAATGATGTAAGCCAAATATTATAGCTGTTTTCTATGGCTAAATAATCGTCTTACTTAAGGTGGCCATTATGCCCTTATATCCCATATCATTAAAAAAATTCACTCGAATGAATAAAAAATTATCAATTTCATATCAATCAATTAAAAAAAAACCATTGAGCAAAAATGAAAAAAAATACATAGAGGAACGCTTAACATTTTTGAATGTGATGTTTATTTTATAACATTTTTAATGGAGGATAAGAACTTTGTTTGCACATGCTGGCAATTGCTCTGATGTACCTTACCTACACATATTTTGAGCCAATCAAATCAGACAATTAAGTAAAATTATCATTGTTGCCAATTTTTATCGGAAGATGCATATTAGGTTTTTTGTAGCTTTAAATATTTTCAAGATCGAAGGAAAATCATGAATCCAATATCAAAATCGAAATGTTGTAAGTTCATAATTTAAACAAAACTTTATTTAAAATTTCTTTGTAAAATTTTACTCTTTAATAACATTGAACAAATTTTCAACACTCCCAAATCAGTCAAAATCAGCCCTTAAATTGTTTGCACCAATGTGATTTCGGTTGCCTCGTGCTATCAGAAATGGATCCTTCATTAAATTTTTAAATTATTTCTAGAACGTCGAAGTTGTACCCTTTTTGTTGCAAGTGTTTGATTATAACAAACAAATGATAATAATTTATTTTTATTTCGTTTCGTTTCAGATAGAATAAAGTTTTGAAATAAAGATTTTTCTTTATTTATTTCAGAATTAATTTTCGATTTAGAAATGTGCTGTTGCAAATGGAACGAGGATGAATTGGAGTCAGTGGCTCCACTCGATTGTCCCAAAGAAAATAACCCTTTGTCAACATTTTCACGCACGAAAAATGATCGATCCGCAGATTGAAGTTGTATCAGAGAAAATCGATAAAAGTTGAATAAGAAAATAAGTTAAAAAAGATTAAATTTCTTCTCCAATTTTGAATTTTTTCAAAATACTTCAAATTTAGTTCAATTAGATAAAATTGTAGCAAAAGGAGCAGAGCAGCATCCTTCTCCGCCCCCCCCTTATTGTTTTACAATGAAGGTTCACTAGATATTAAAGTTCTTTTTATTGTTCGATATTTGAAAATTTGAAAAGTCACCCCCCAGCAATCATGAAATCGTGCCAGAAATGATAATTTAAGTCGTTTACAGTAGTGTTGCGAATCGCAATTCCAACTGCATAGTGAACAGATCGTATAAAATAACGTCTGAAGTCAGTTTAAATCGTATATGATAGAAAGTTCGTCATTTTTGTAAACTTTGAAATGATTTTGCCCCCACGTGGGCTCCAAGTGAGAAAATCATTGTAATGTGCTCTCTGCAACCAGTAGTGCATCCAGATGGCTGCAAATCAAATGGAAATTGAGTAATGTTGATCAATGAGCAGAGATGCCAATGTGCCTGATTTTCAGGATTTGCTGGATTTTTCGAGGCTTATCCTGACAACCTGATAAGCCATTGTATTTCCATGATTTTGGAAACTAAAACTGATTTTGCCTGATTTTTGTGAATGTGATGAAAATGAGTAGTAAGGAACTGCATTAGATACCATTGCTGAAGTTAAAATGTTGAGCAATGACCATAAAAATGCTGTTTTTTCAACGTTCATACGATCATTCTTTGAGGTATAATGACCGCATATCAAGACAGCATAAAAATATAGCGACAAAAATTTTGGCTTTCGTTAAATGCCAGACCGATAGAATCAGGTAGTCAGATTGCTTGATTTTATCCGGGTTTGCCCGGATATTTAATACAAAATTTGGGAACAGTCCGGCCTGGCCCGGTTGCCCGTGTTTCTTTGAAAATTTTCATGATTTATTCATGTATTCGCCAATCAAACGAAAAAAATCAAATTTTGCTGTATTTTTTTTGCAAAAATAATCATGAAAAGGTTTTTGAAAGACTAAATTAAAAATCTGTCGATGAGTTTTTTTTAATTGATTTTTTTTCTCAATTCCATTTTTGATTTTTTTTGAGTAATTTCTGGGTTTTGACAAAATATTACCCGGATTTTCGGTCGCCAGTTTTGAAATCAAATTCCCCGATTTTGCCGGGTTTTAATATAAAATTGTCCGGATTTGTCCGGCCCGCATACATGCTGAAAACATTCTGTTAACCTTAGAATAATATACATTTACGAATAACGCGTTTAGAGGCAGAGTTATGGATTTTTATTGTTGTATCAGACCGGGAATCCGAAGTACGACCGCTCCAGCTGATGGTTCATTTACTGTCCGCCTATTATCCATCTAAAAAAAGTAAGATTGTTTCACAAAAAAAAACATCTTGAAAAAACGGAATTTAGTTTTACTTTTCCGCTACTTGGTGACGGTCAACTTTTCCAGAAAAAACTCCAACGTCTCCTATTGCTTTTACTTTTTCTTAATGTTTTCAACCAAAGAAAGATATTGTTTGATCGTTTTGGATATCAAGTTATATTTGAGAATTAACTATCAGATTGTAGCTATAATGTTGACTAGGATAAAATAGCAAAATCTACAAGCTGCTGAATTATCTTAGCGATAAAGTTATCGATGTTGGTTATGCTAAATTACAGGTTAAACCAAAAATCTGTGATATGGAAGAGCCAACTAGGTATATGAATTATGTTAACTACCTGTAGAGTTTAGATCCGTGTAGCTGATATAGTGTCTGCATTATTCACGTCAATTGACAGAGGTGATACGCACACAATTAATATCCTCAAAAATCGTGAAAACAACTTCAAACTGACTGCAAAAAATTTTCGCATTTTTTTTTTGAGTCATAGTGTATAGTTGATTTTTGGAAGAGTATTTGAATAACCAGGCCTTAATTTGGCTAATCCTTAAGCTGATGATACGTTCCTTCCTGCCTAATGGAAGCCCAGGAAACAAATTTTATCACCAGATGATTTTCGAGAAAAAACGTTTTTAAGACCATGTAAAATTTCCATTATAACTTCATCTGTTAGGCTCAAAGAGTAAGAACTTGAAGCGAAAATTATCGCGACAGTTCACTGGAAGGAAACTTTTTTTATACTTATCACAAGCGCTTCCATACAAGCTCCATTCAAGATTGGTTCCACTTTAAGGGATTAACGCGTTAAGCAGAAATGGTCAGCTCACCTTTCTGTGTTCGACTTCGGTTGATTGTCAATTGCCCAAGTTTACAAGTTGTTTCTCAGTTTACAACTAGTTTCCGAGACAGTGATTTTAACCGATATCTGAGATCGTTCGTTATAAGCAAAGTGAATCCGGCTATCAAAATATCGTAAAAAATTTACGACACCTTAACTAGGACATCGAGGTGTATGTTCATGAAAATTAGCCTCTCATTTAAAACTGTTTCTTGAGGCTGTTTGTGATCTAGTTTCGCGAAAATTACTTTTTTTTTAATTTAAAACTATCCGACAGATAAATGCATTTATTTCTAGTTATTTTGTTGCAATTCTTTTTCCCATATTGGAGATGGAGGTCAACAAAAGTTTATTGAATATTTTGACGATCATGTCAAACATGTTGTTAATTAAACTCTAATCTTTAAAAATATGAATAAAATAATTCCTAGATTAATGCAGCGTGGATGAATAGCTCTGTTGATAATTTCAGATAAAAATTTTCATCTTTCATACCTGTGAAAAAAACCAAAACTGCCTCCAGTCAAGAAGCAGCAAAAGGCAATTAGTTCCATTCATTGTATCGTAAAAGGCAACCGGCAGAGGTCAAAATGGTCCCATTTCATTGAGTACCGGAGCAAAACTGGCAGAGTAAACGAATTCCTGCCAGCTTCCGAAAGCGAACGGAACAAAACCCCTTTCAGGTTCCAGCTCCAGTAGTCAGGTCCGTTTTATGTGTCCCTCGATGGAATGGGACACAAAGTAGTGCTGGAGCAGGCAATAAGGAGGTGCCAAGTACAAGTTGTGAAATAATTTCAAAGGTTGTTAAAAGTTGTCCTTTGTCGACTGCCGGCTTCAATGACGGTTGATCTGGCATGGCACCTGACTTTGCTGAACTTTCCTCGGAATTAACCCAAAACAGCTTCAAGCAAGAGCACCTTGAACCCCCGATGATTATTGGTACTTTTTTGTTTTGCTTAATTTGTTTGTTTGTTCTATTTTGATCAACCAAATAAAACAAATATTTTCATTAAAAAAATAAAAGCAATTTGCGTAAGAAACAAAAATCTTTAAAAATGTACGACCTCACTTAATAACAAAAAATATTCCTTTCTTAACTGTTTTTTTAATATAATAGGGCAAATCTTTAAACTTATTTTAATTCCATCTAACTTCTTTTCTGATTACTAACATTAAAATTAGGTGAATACAATGATAGTTAGCATACTCGCCGAAAAAAGTCGATAAAATCCAAGAGCATGCTTTGATATTAGAAATCAATCATAGCTTTAAATTAATCTATGGCCAAATACCTGGTTTTCAACAATTTGTTTCCTTAGAAAAATAAACTATCGAGTTTATTTATCGATTAGTATTTTTGTGCTCAAATCTACTTATCTTTAAAAACAGAATTGCGGTGTTTTCTTCATTGGAAAAAAAATATTTTTGGCTTTTACTAATCCCTTTCTAGTTTTCAACATTCAATTAAAGTTTCTTTTTTTTCACAAGCAATACTACACCCTAAGTAATCGCACTTAGCAGCTACGTGAAAAACTACATAATTTTTATCCAATTTATTTTCACGTAGATACTATACGAAATAAATATGTAAATGCGCTCCTACAAGAATCGGTGTAGAATGAACATCAACTAAAATTTACGTGATTTTTTAGTGAAAGATTCGTGAAATTCGTTTGGTTTTATTTATATAAATTTGCTCATAAATTTTGTTTTTCTCGAATGGACAGATGTGCTAGCGTGATAGTTAGTGATAGTTTAGAGAAAAATTGCCTCTCGGTGATATAAATGGGATCATCGTTACCTCAAAGTGCAGGAACTAATTAAGACACCATGAAGAGCAGACTGAAGCAAATTAACCTTCAATTAACAAGGACCACATGAATCGTCTTTTGCTGGGTTCCGAATGATACGAAATTTTAATACAAAAGAAATGAAGGAATTTAAAAGGACCGGAAGTGGCAAACAAAGAAACCGCATACAAAGGAATAGCATCGATCCCATCATTTCAAGTTATCCTCAGCTGGTACAAAAAATTGGTGAGCTCTATCCATTTATTTGTGTATTTATGTTATTTTGAAAAATCTTCTGTTCATCAATCCTATCTGCCAAGTAGGATTTCCCATAAACATAAATAACTCTTCCCTTACCTTTCTGAAACAGCATCTTTAAATGTAGGGTCGTATGAGTTCTCTGCACCTGAAAAGTTTATTTAGCTGTTTCAGACCATCCCTACATGATTACATTGACTTGACACGGTGTACATAACGGTACCATACTAATTCTCAATAGCAACACTTGAAATGAGTATTGAATCCAGGTACTCATTTTGGCATCTTGTGTTGGGCTTGACTATTAGTTGTAGCTTGTGTATCAGCCAATTCAAGATGTGTGTAGTCACCCAATGCTATGCTATGCTATTTGCTCATAAATTTTGTTTTTCTTTTTTTTTTTAATTAAAAAATCAAAATTTTTTTTTTAAAGAATATTTATTTAAACTGCGCAATATAAACAGAATATTACATCAAACTTTGTCACAAAAAATCTGCAACAATCCGCAGCCTGGGCCTGTTTCGATTGGGTCCCCTTGTAGAAGTATAAAAAAAGTTGGATAAATAAAAATAAATTTCCTGAAATGTTACCTTTCCCGGATCAGTCGAGAATACCGTTTATACCAATACCAAGCTACCGTAAAGGGATGTTCCGTGGCCTGATAAAATAAAAAAAATCATTTGGTCACAAATTAATCTATGCGAATCCCGAATATTGTGACTACTCGCCTTCCATACATTCCTGAGGCATCAGACAGAAATCGCAGTTTTCAGTTTAGTCCTAGCGCCAGGTAAACACAACTTTCTTAAAAAGAACGAACAAAGTCACCAAACTAATTTTCCCTTATAAGAATTTGAATAAAAAAAAATTCAAGAAATCGATTTAAGGCATCCACTTAAATTTTACGTAAAATTCATGTTGTGGTAAAGTAGTTACTACCTGGGCGCACTTGAAAAACTGTATATGTATACTAGAAGATTCACGTAGAATCGATATGATGCATCGAAATTATAGTTTACGTGAAAAATCCCGTAAAAGTAATTTCTAAATTCTTTTGCGTGTAAATATGTACAGGTTTCTCAAAAATACTGCCGCACACATCATTCTTGAGAACGTCGCACATATCCCTCGATGAAAGATTTGCGAATATTTCTTCCTCAACAGTTTTAACCTTAATCTGCTCTCGAGTGTCAATATGTCGCTTTTGGAAGTTTGGAGGTTTGTAACTTTATTCGGGTGCATCAAAACGGGGAACTTAATGATTTTTTTAAACTTTTAATTTTGGATCATTACTTTTTTATGGGCGCACCCTGAAAGCTCAGAAAAAAAACTCCCGAATCAGACTTTGAATGTCAATTTGACACTCCTCGCTTAAAATAACTATATGTCTCTTGTTTTTAAAAAACGATTTTTACAAGATTTATTGTTTTGGAAACCTCGCAATGTAATTCAAATATGTTTGTCAGACAATATCCACCTACAACATTTTTGTTTTCCGTTATTCAAAGTTTAAGTATCGCTACGCTAATAAAATTACACCTCTAGAATCGGTATGAAGTAACCTTTCTGGTGAATGTTAATTTATTACGGAAATCTTGCGTTGATATACTCAAAATCCAGTGAATTTAAGTCTTAGAAAATCTGAAAAATTGCAAGTTGGCAAAAAGTTTGAAACATAACAACCTTTGAAAATTCGTCAAATATTCTGTGTTTCGTATTTTGGAAATCGCAAAATTCGAAATGTCCCAAATTACCTAAACTTTTCGATCTTCTTTTTAAAGTTTATCTGGTGTGACTTAAACAATTTTGGCGATTCAATGATTGAAAAGTACGGTTTTTACACCACTTTTTTTTAACTTTTGTTGTGGTTATGATCTTAAAAAAATATATTCTAATGTGCAACGTATAGCTTCTAACTGCAGCTTTTTTGAACACTAAGTGAAATTATTTTCATTCAGCATTCCCTAGCTGATCTACAGTCTGTTTTCCGAAGCATGTTTTTTCGGGATTTTTTTCTTAGACTTTGAATAACAGAAAACTGAAGTGTTGTAGCTGAATATCCAGGGCTTCGACTTTTACTTTATAGCTTATGACATGCTAATGATAAGACATTATTCAGCGTGACATTACACGCTTGAAACTATTAAATCATTTACGTTTCAAATATAACCATTATATAAAATGACTTCTAGGGGAGAAGTTCGAATATGGTTATTTTTCAACCGAATGGGATTCTGGAGAAGAAGTTGAAAACTGGTTATTTTTCAACCTCAGCGCTATGTGGAAACAAAGCGCCATAGGGTTATTTTTTCTTGTGATTAATGGGATTTTCAAATTAAAAGAAAAGAGATTTTAGAAGTTTTGAAGAAATTACTTCTACTTTTAATTAAATGCAAACATTTCAATCACATTTGCGTCGCTTTTTCTAAACAAAAAAAAATTCTTGGTTGGATCAGATCCGATTACAAATAATAGTTCTTTTTAGGTCCTAAAATGTGCTTTAACCGATTGTTCCGGATAGTTTCTACATATCAATTGATCTAACAATAATATTGATGGGGCGACCACAATAATTTGATTTCCTAATATTTGCTTCCTTTCTTTTTGTAGTGACGAACTGAAGCTTGAAACTAAGATAACTGAATTGGTTGTTGTCAAAACTGGATAATTGATTTGCCTTTTGTGTTTGGGCTGAATCATTTTTTTTTCAAAATTTACTTTGTCCTAGAATCTGTTTTACAATTTGACTTGCTTTTTAGCACCTAATACTAGAAGTTTTGAACGTTAACGAATCCTCAAAAAAACTATAAACATTTCAATAGAGGTTTCCAATGATTTACTTTCTGCGTAACCTAACTGATCAATAAATGTTGCTCTAGTATTGCTGAAGACGCAACTTTCGGGGGGGGGGGGGGGGGGGGGGGGGGGCTTGGCGATGCTTTTATTTTTGTTAGCTGTGACTTCGACGATGAACCGGCAGAGCTTTTCCCGTAATTATTGAAACTGGAAGCGGAGCTCTCACTTGGCGTACTGAAATTAGTTATATTTTTATTAGTCGTCAGGTTTGAAATAAATTAAGGATTACCTTTTAGAAACTCCTTCATGATAATTCGATTTTCAAGGACAGGTGAACTATAGCAATTAAAGAAAATAATTGAAGAACGCGTTCGGCTGCACCATCAATTACTTTCAAAATGGCGATTAAACACCAAGTTTTTCAACCATTTTCTGTTTTTACTCGAGAACTACTAATATGGTTAAATTTTCAACAGAATAAATTATTGAAAAATAACAATATTGGCAGTTTTCAAGCAAAAGCTTAAAAATGGTTATTTTTAATCCATAAACGATTAAATAAAAATGAGCGTGTACGAAGTTCGAAGTTTTTTCTTAACACTAGAAAGACCGCACCAGTCAAAATGACTGGTTGGACACTTTGTTTGTTGAATATCTTTTTATATACTTCGCTTTAAAAATTCGCAAAAATTACGACTTTTCATGAATTTTGATTCTCTACAAAACTGTGTATTTTTCATTTCACTAGCTCTTTTAATAAGCGAGAAAAAATTTCGCCATTGACACTCGGACCGTGACCAGTCAAAATGACTGGTAAAATTCACAACCCTATAACTCAAACAAGATTTTTTTTTTCGCTCGCTTTTGGTTTCATTTGCAATCTACATTCAATACAATGAGCCCTAGTTGATTAATGGTGGACAGAAGTGTGTCATTCGTTATGAAATTATTGATTTTCGGTGCGAAGTCATGAAAATTTGTAGAAAAAGTTCTCGGATTGACCGCTGTGTGGCGCTTCAAGCACTTGATTCCTAATTTTTTTATTCCGTTTTGTTGCTCAACTTTGATCAAACCTTCTGTCAAAATTTGGCGAAATTTCATCAATATTTGTAAAAGTTATGTTAGATTTAATACAGGTTCATTCGAGTAATTGAGTAATTTTAGGTGATAAATATGTTTTATACTAAACTAGAATGAGTAAAATAATTATGAATATTGTACTCATTTATTCAGATTTGAAGACATCAGCTATGAAACAGAATAATTTAAATGATATTTTAACATGGGTGCACGGAATATTTTTAATATTTTGGTTGTCCACCATGGGTGCACGGATTCACTGCATTTTCTGCCCAAGTATGTATTCACATGCATTCTTAGATTATTAGATTCGACAAATTTCCAATGCAAGTTCACTTACAGGTATTTCGGCACCCGTAAAATTATGAAACTGCGATCTCCTGCAATAAACTTCTCACATTGTTTGTTTGATTTTTTTAATCTTCATTATAAAACTTATCTTCGAGCTGAATCTTAATTTCAATAAAAAATTTATTTCCGAATCTGCGTTGAGCCCCCGGAACCATTTTTGAATTTTGATTTCAGATGATAATTCTTATCAGGTAAGGCCGGATCAAATATCGAACCCTTCTCTTGTCATCTCCCCCTTCTTTATTTCCGAAAATCTCAAAGGGAAGAATAAAATACATTAAGGATTGCTATTGAAAAATTCGAAAATCATTCGAAAATTCAAACAGTTGGAAGAGCGAAAGACAAATAGTAGAAGATGGGAATTGTATCACCTTTTGTTTTCGAGATTTTCGATCTAAATAACTAGTTTTTTTTTTTATTTTTGGCAATGTAGAGTTTATGCAAGTCTGTCGCGTGTTAGCTTTCGTCCAATTTATAGAAATTATGGATATTTTTTCCTTCCTCTCGTGATGTTTCAACTCCAAGTGACTGAAGAAGGATTTCAAATTTGTTCCTCTCTTATTATAACAAAAATTGACATTTTTATCAGAGCCTTCACACGGAAATCATTCAGTTATTTATTTGAAGTACGAGGATTCTAGCCTAAGCTTTCCAGATATTTTCCCTTCAGTATCCGGTCCGTGAAAATTTCTAATTTCTGCCAATTTCCGTAATATCCGCCTATATAAAAAATATTCATCAATATCATAGAAAAAAAAAGTTGAAACTCTATCGGAACACATCAGTCAACTTAAAATCATATTTTAAGTTTCCAAAAATTGTCCATGTTGATTTTTATGAAATTAACTCAACAAATTAGAACGCAAAAAACATAATTCTAATGACTCAATTTAAATATTAGTTTGATTCAGCGAATGTCTAATGTTTTATTCAGATGAAATGATTAAGTTGAAGCAGGAGGTTGTAGGCTTTGCAACTTATTTCAAATCTAAAAGTTTTAGTCATCACTTTTTCATCCATCAGAATAGATTGATCACAGCTAAGCCACTCGTACCGAACGAAAATATGCGTTCTGCATGATTGATGATAATTTTGCTCTTGACAGATTATGGTGCCTTCTGGTGATGCTAATACGTGCTAATACCTACGTATTCCTGCCAAACAAACACTTGTTGCGTCACCCCATTCGTCGTCATCCATTTGCATTCGCAATTCTGGATTTTCTGAGCCGTCGCGAAAATATGTGTACGTACTATGTATCTATGTAGATACGTCTACAAGTTTTGCGAAGATGGGCCTTTTGACATTTGCGTTAGTGATAAATCAAATGCTATGCGTGACCCCTGCTACGTTAGCTCTGTAGCCACGGATCATCAGACATGACACGAGAGAAGTTCCTCTAGATAGGTACCGGTTCTCAGACATTCAGCAAACAGGATTTCATTCTCTCGAGCATTCGCAGGGGTAAAGCAACATGTTGAAATCGGAAATCCTGATTAATTTCACTTCATTGAAATCTTTTACCTATAAAGTTTCAACATATTTCAGCAAACTTCGTTAGTTGAAAAAATATGAAGAGGAAAAATGTTCATAAAACTCAGAATAACAACAAAAAAAGATGAATACGTGGATTTACAATGGATTATACCTATTAATTTCACTTTACTTACTGCTGCTATTTCGAATTTTATCATAATTCCACAGAAACTGTGCTATAATTAACATCACAGGGTATTTTACTGTCCACTCTTAGAGTTTTTTCTGCCATGTTTTGAATTCCAATCCAAAACTCGGATCAACTTTAATTACATTTCATGGCGTCGTGGCGCCATCTTCATACCTTCAAACTTTAAACACAGACCCGTTTTCTAAGCGCCATTGCCCGTCCTGCTTCATCCTGTCCAGCCAAGCGGACGAAATTTCCACCGACCGGCAACAGTTGGAAGGAATCTTGGCTAAGAATGTCAATTGGAATTCCTTTACTAGATGCTGTTGAGTTGGCCCGGCGATGTTTTCCTCTGTTTTGAACGCTTTCCATCGCATTTGCCTAAGAAAACGGAGTACGTAACGGCGACGGAGTGAAAACTTTCTTCCCCACCGCATCTATCAACAGGGGACTCACAATCGTCACCGAAACACACCATACATTACGAGGGTACCGCCTTCAAGTCCAACGCCAGAAAATGACATCCGTTTTCAGGCAGCATCAATTAAAACTCTTTCATCGGTCGGTGTGAATGGTTCTCGAAGCAGTTAGGTACATTCGTATCTACTCCACCCCGAGACTCTTGTATGGAACCACTGTTGCTAGTGGTTTAAGATGAACTAAAAATGTACTTGGGTAGTTTCATACTTCTTGTGAGCTATATTTCTTAGCATTCTGTTACCACCACCATGCACTTAGTAGGTAAATACAGTCGATCCTTGATAAGCGAAAAATGGATTAGCAAGACATTTTTGTAAGAAGGGAAAGAATTCGCTAGGACCCGATAGTTTTTAGCCAAAAACTTCAATAAGTGAGAATTTAAAACCTCTTCAAGCGACAGTCATGTTGATGAGAAAAAACAAGACAATTGGAGAGATTGGCCATTGCCAAACAAGAATTTGCCAATATCTTGAATTTAAAGTAATATTCCATCAACAATTTAAATGTGAATTATCGATAAGGAAAAACTATCTATTATGAACTTCAGAGAATTTATTGAAAACTAGTAGATGATTATTGAGTTTAATTTGAAAAAGAAAATATTTAATTTTATTTCAAGAATTCGAGTGATCAAAGTCAAAGATAAGCCCTTTTTGTATTCAAATTCTTCCAGTTATCAAAATAAAAGGCTTAAAAAATTCATGTTGGATCAAGATAAAATATGTTTATTTCATCATAACTGATCAACTACATAAAGGGAAATGGCTGATTTCTTGAATGATCAAATACGAAACTGGTAAAAATAAAAAAAAGAAATTTTTAGTTTTGATGTGAATATTGAAAGCACGAAGGTAAAACTTCCCTAGTAGTCGCTAGTTGCTACTTCGAATCATTTTCCAAATTTTTCAGACTTACTTACTTACTTAATGTTTTCGCGTCGATCCTCCGGTGCATAGGGCCGGGGTAAAAGACCTTCACTGTTGACGATCCGGAGCCATCGTCTTCACTTGGTCCCAGTCAAGATTATCGTCGACGGTTCGAATTTCGGCGGCAAGACTTCGCCGCCACGAGTTTCTTGGTTTGGCTCTTCTTCGATGTCCTTCTGGATTCCATTCTAGCGCCTCTCTGCAAATCTCGTTCTCATCTTTTCGCAGCGTGTGCCCAATCCATCTCTACTTGCGTTCCCCAACCTCGATTTCTAGCGCCCTTTGATGACACCGGCTATATAGTTCCTCATTTGAGATCCAGTTGCCAGGCCACCAAGCGTGGCTAATTTTTCGCAGGCAGCGATTCACAAATAGGGTGATTTGCCAATCGTTGCACAGCTAAGCACATGATTTTGGTGTTTATGCTGTATTTTAGTCATTTCAACCAAATTCACTCGATTTTTTTTGTCGATGCACTCATACAGGATTGGTCAACAAGATCCAAAAGTTCAATTGTTTGAAAAAAGTGACATAAAAATTTATAAAATCATTTAAAACAGCTTGTCTGTGCCCAATAGTTGCACAGGCAAATTTTGTGTCGTGCATAATGTTGTCCGATTTTTTCCAATGGTTGCACATTTAAAAAATCAGTCACCATGAGGTCGAATAGGCTGATATTTGTTACGGAAGCTTATTATGAGAACTTCTAGTTCAAATGCAATCTAATTTTTAGACGGCCCCTTATGAGGGGGGTGGGGGGGGGGTCTTCCATATAAACCGTCCAATGCACTTTCCCATTCCAATTCGGCCCCAAAAAAAAAAAACACAAAGCGGCCGGTTTGAGTGTCTGGAATAGCATTTATCACACGTGAAGTTTTCTCAGAAACTCAAATCCACCTCTTAATTAACCTGAAGCAATTTGAGTGGAATGTTATTTAACCTCATTTGCCCAGTGTTGAGCCTTTTTCT
The DNA here is from genome assembly GCF_029784155.1 of Uranotaenia lowii. Taxonomy (NCBI): domain Eukaryota; kingdom Metazoa; phylum Arthropoda; class Insecta; order Diptera; family Culicidae; genus Uranotaenia; species Uranotaenia lowii. The sequence goes on along the minus strand of NC_073692.1, from coordinate 235,326,601 downwards.
TTATATGTCCTACCAACATAAAATTTTATGTCTTTAAAATCCCATAGAATGAACTGAAAGGTATTTAATGCTTAATTTTTAAGTGGCTATTAACAGGCGAAAAGATTAGAGAACGTAATCAGTTTTGCCCTCTTTTACCCCTATGAAAAAGATGCGATTTCATAAAACAAGTGTTTTAGGACTCACTTGGAAGTCAATCGATTTTTACATAATGAATCTCAATTTAAAACTTGAAAATGGACACAACCACGCCCAAAGTTTCAGATTGATATATGTATGCTCATGAAATACAATTTTGTATAAGAATTTTTTTTTTCGAAAAGTTGATTGATTTAAATATCTTTTTCATATAAGTGGGTTTATTTGTAATTAATGTAACCTTTATAGCATTTCATCAATCTTCAGGAAACAATCACATCACATAGAAATGCTTCCGTAGAGTTTTCCGGCTGAAAAACTGTTTTGGATCAAATTAAGTTTCACAAAGCTATGACTGATTATTTTTCTGGATGATAAGGGCCAAATAAAGCTTCACATAGATGTTCACATAGATGATTCACATAGATTGCACGTCAGATAAGTAATATTTCGGGTCTTCTAACCTTCAGCTTCTAGTTTATGGGATTGACGGTCCTGTATAATATTCTGACAATATTAATAACAATATCAAGGGGATCGCCGTTGATATGGAATAAAATTTTTTTAGGTTTGTCGACACGAAATTAGAGAAACAGATTTTTTCAGAACAGCTTTTATATCCTTAGCATAAAATGTTGAGTAAATGGTCGCGATAAAGGATTTCAAAATAAATCTGATAAAAAAGTAGTCTCTCAAAGCCAATGCAGTTGAGTTGACTTTGACACTTTTCAGGCAATCCAAATTGCCCAACTTTCATACATACATAAGTTTTTTCAACGAGTTAAATATTTTCAAAACTTCATTTTTAAGATTTGACGGTAGAAAAAATAAACTTATGGATATAGAAAGTGTCTTTGAATTATTGAATTAATTATTTAAAATCAACATTGAGTGCAAAAAATGTGAAAATTCTGAGTGGAAAATAATTAAATATCCACTTATTCAGAAAAAAACATTTCATATCAATAGACAATTCGAGTTGTTTTAGTTGCATGTAGTCAATTAACATGTTCAATTCTGTATGACAATTTGTTTGCAAGAAGAACTTTTCGTATAAACAAGAAATTCAAATAAGTTTGAAATGAATTTAAATTATTGGTTTTGCCCATTCTTAAGATTAATTGTTTGCCAGCATGAGAAGAAGCAAAGTATTTCATGAAAAAAGTTATAACAATTTCGAAATCAAAAATCGTAATCCATTCAAAAGTATTGTAAAATTGAAGGATTTGCTTTCTGAAGCTTTTAATAATTTCATGACATGTTTTTGCGAAAGTTTTAAATCATCACACTTATTGGCTATGCAAAGCAGTATAATGCGATTCTTATTTTCATCCGGTTAACCAGCTTTCAAATAAGCTGTCAAAACACTAAAATTAAAAAATATTTTCCTATTTTGGGTTTTTTGAATGACAACGAATATCATTTCTGGGGTACAAGTTAAGTTTAGTTTTTGTTCACATGCAATGTATTGCAAGAACCAAGAAATATTAAAAAAAAAACAAAATTATATTTTTTGAAATTTCAGTACATCTCTGATGGTTTTTCAATGAAAATTTGGATTTTTCCGTACAAGCCTCCTTCCTTATTCAGAATACGTTGTTATAATTCAGACATAATCAACCGCTTCCAAAATTTTTATTGCTGTTTTTAGCTGTTAAAACAACCAAACAAAGTTATTGGAGGTATACGAATTTAAAAATTTGAAATTTCCATACAAATTTTGCAGCAGAATTACAACAATGGGGCAGGAGGAGATTGAGCGGACCAATTGTTGCACGATTCAACACATTTTCTGGTTAAGTATGGATTATAATTTTTTTTCAATATTATGGTGTTAAAATTGTCTAACAAACGTTTCGTATAGAAAACTGATACGAAAAATGTTTTGTTCTGACGTAAAACCTTATTTGCCGTAGTAGGAATGTTAAGGTTTTTGTTAACAAATAGCACAAAAACCGCGCGAAAAATACAAGAAAAAATAAAACTGTCGTAAGATACACACTTACCAGTAGAAAATATCACAAAAGCCTCATTTCATCAGAAAACATTCCGAATTACATTATTCAGTATTATTTTTGAGGAAAAGTTGAAAAACAGCTGAAATATTGTCAATTTAAGTCATGCTGTGCAACAATGGGTTAGGGGACAACGATTGGCAAATCACCCTACTTGCAGTTTTCGCGTCGTCACCGCATATGTACACCAAGTTTCACACCCGTACAACAATAAGGATTTGACGTTTCAGTTCAAGGTTCGGATTTACGTTCAAAGAGAGCAAGGAATATTTAAATAAGGTAGTGCCGAGAGCCATATTGGATTTTTTTTGTGACGTCACAAAAACGATTGTATCGAAAATTTATATGAGAATGATAAGAATTTCAAAGAAAAACACATTTTAGAACAAAAATGAATTCCAATTTCATTTCGATTATGTTGTAAGGCCTCTATTTTACTATGTTCTGAAGTTTTTTGGTCCGTTGAAGATTGCATTATGTTTTTTTCTTAATTTATTAATGAATGCAACGTCGCCTTTTAGATAAAACGTGCAAAAATGAAGAAAAATCAGCTTTTAAAAGGTATAACTAGTAGATATTCGGTGTTCAACTGATTGTCATGATTTTAATTCAACTGGTTTACCATGTTCAATTCATATGTAGAACAATTAACATCAATAAACGATTGTTAAATCAGTTAACTAAAATGCCAATAAAAGATTGCTGTTTTGTATAAAAATTTGTGTTTTTATCACTTTATCGCAATGAGGAGCTTTAACTGTACTGATTTGAACATTTTCATGTAAAAATTTGAAATAATTTTGAAGTTTTCCAAATTTCAATGGGGAAAATGCACCATTTTTTTTTAACTTCAATGGTCTATTTTAAAGAAAAAATATTCGAAAATGCAACTTTTTTTGTACCGATCTTAAAGAGCAAGAATCCCTCTACAATAACATTTTATCAAAGTGGAAAATTTCTAGCAGATTTTTCAAATTATCAACGAAAAAGATAAGTTTCCTAGTAAATTAACAAATTTTGCGTGATTGTGACGTTTCAGTCTGTACCAATACTAGAGCAGGGCTGCCTTGGCACTACCTTCTTTAAATATTCCTTGCGAAGAGAGACTCGCAAACGCAAATCGGGCCTCTCTGATCTGGGTTTCGAAGTCTTTTCTGGTACCACCATCAGGCGTTATATGGCTACTAAGATACTGGAAGCATTCCACTTTCTCAACTTGTTGACCAGCTACCGTGAAATTGGAGGGATTCCCTGTGTTGATCTCCATCGACTTGGTCTTTCCGACATTGACTTTGAGATCTGCTGCCTTGGAGTTTTTGGTGAGGTCGTCGAGTTTGCTCTGCATATCCGGTTGTGTTCGGGCGAGCAAAACAATATCGTCAGCCAGGTCAAGGTCGTTCAGTTGCTCCATTGTTGAAGGATTCCACGGCAATGCTCGGTTCGGTGCACAGTCGATTGATCCAGTCAGAATCTCATCCATTACGATAAGAAAAAGTAGCTGTGATAAGATACATCCCTGTCTCACTCCAGCAGTTACCGGGATTGGTTCGGATAAGACACCATCGTGCAAGACCTTGCACGAGAATGCCTCGTATTGTGCTTCGATGAGATGGACTAGTTTCTCTGGGACCCCTCGTCGTCTTAGAGCAGCCCAGATGTTTTCGTGGTTCAGTCGGTCAAATGCTTTTTCGAAATCAACGAACACCAGCAGAAGAGAGTCCTGGAATTCGTTGATTTGTTTCAGTATTATCCGTAGCGTTGTGATGTGGTCCACACATGATCGTCGGGATCGGAATCCAGCTTGTTGCCGTCGGAGTGTAGCGTCGATTTTCTCCTGGATCCGGTTCAGGATCACTTTGCAGAATACTTTGAGGGTTGTACAGATCAAAGTTGGGCCTCGCCAGTTACCACACTCTGCCAGGTCTCTTTTCTTCGGGACCTTTACGAGGATACCCTGCATCCAGTCGGCCGGAAATGTTGCAGTATCCCAAATGTCAGCGAAAAGACGGTGCAACATTTGTGCTGACAAGGCAGGGTCGGCTTGGAGCATCTCGGCAGGAATGCAATCGATTCCAGACGCTACCTGGCTGTTAGACTTCATGTCTCTGATTGTCGCTTCTATTTCAGCCAGCGAAGGTGACGCCATTTATGCGACTTACTGTTGGCGCTTCGAGCTGCGGGTTCATTGCTAAATATTCGTTACTCGGAAGAGTTGTTTGAAGTGCTCAGTCCATCGTTTAAGCTGATCTTTTCGATCGGTCAATAACTGACCTGCTCGGTCTTCTAGCAGCATTCTTGCATTTGTCTTTGCACCACTGAGGCGGCGAGAAATGTCATAAAGTAATCGGATATCTCCGTTGGCGGCGACTCTTTCTCCCTCTTCGGCTAGGGAGTTTGTCCAGGCTCTCTTGTCTCGTCTACAAGCTCGTTTAACTGCCTTTTCTAGCTCGGCATATCGTAAGCGGGCGGCTGCTTTGGCTGACCCGGTACATGCCTGCTCAATACGACTTTCGCCTATCTTCATCCGACATCCATTCACTTCTTCTTCCACAAACTTTACCGAGAGTACCATGGCTCGTCATGATAAAGGCATTCTTGATTCCACACCACTGTTCTTCGACTGTTCCGTCTGTCGACAATTCCGAGGCTCGGGATTCAAGCTGTTCAACGTATGCCCTTTTCACCTCTGGATTCTCCAACCGGCGGATGTCGTATCGACACCCGAATTTCTCCTCTTGCCGTTGGACACGCGCAACTCTCAGTCGTATCTCGCTTAGGACGAGGTGATGGTCAGATGCAATCTGCGCTTCGTTTGTTGCGGACATCAAGAAGGCTCCTTCTCCATTTTCGACTGATGCAGATGTGGTCAATTTGATTTTCTGTTCAGCCATCTCGGGATACCCAAGTGACCTTATGTGCTGGTCGATGAGGGAAGAGCGATCCACCGATTACCATGTTGTTGTTGCCACCAAATTCTACAAAGTGCTCTCCGTTTACGCTCATCTGTCCTAGGCCATGGCGCCCCATGATGCGATCAAGATCCTGATTGTCAGAGCCAATCTTTGCGTTAAAGTCACCTTGGTTGGTTTGGTTGAGTTGACTGTAAAACTGCTCTTTCTCCTGCAAATCGGCAACGTCAGTTGGCGCATAACACTGGACCATTGTATGGTTTCTAACCCGTGTTCTAAATCTGGCTACGATTATTCTTTCGTTTATCGGTTCCCATCTAATGAGGGCCGCATGGGCCTGCGGGCTTAACAGGAAACCAACTCCTCGTTCCCGAGTAGCATTTTCTCCTCGTATGCCAGAGTAAAGCAGGACTTGCCCGGACTGTGTCTTGTGTTCTCCAGTGTTAGGCCAACGGATTTCGCCCAGAATTTCAAGCTAGAGACGGCGAGCTTCTCTAGCAAGTTGAGCTGGCTTGCAAATCGAGAAATCGCTAGCAACCCTGGATATAGCTAAAGACTTCCTCACTGAACAAGTCTAAGGTTCTTTCTTAATGTGAAGCATTGAATAGCTGCTGATTTTTTTTAACTTATTTACGAATTAATAGAATAAGAGTTGCAGCAATTACAATTTGTTCTTCAATACTTGACGCATACTCCGTAGCATAATCCGGGTTCATGTTCTTTCCCAACAGAGGACTTAGAATAATATAATCACCAAATGTTGGCATAGTAAATCAAAAATTCATAGTTAGAACCATTGATAAGGTCAACTACGAAGGATAGATTTAGCAATGAGTAATAGTATTTCATCATTCGACTGGTTGAAGTTGAAAACACTGGAAATTCCCACTAAACTCGCCTTCAACTAAATTAGTCTGTTTACCGTCTTTCCGAACAATTAAAAATAATTATAGATCGATTACGCTTTTATGCTTATCATTAGCTCAGCTTCTCGGCGGTGCAAACATACGACAACCTTGTACCGTTTCTGTTTGATGAACGATTTGCGGAAAAGGACAATTTTATGGCACCAATGTCAAAATTATGATTTCAAAGACGTTCTTCCAAGAACAACATTTATTGGCGAAATATATTTTTTATGTTTTGGTGATCTGGCTTCAAGTTGAACTTTCAACGCATTGAAAGTTGTTGGATTTACTTCGGTACATGTAAACCAAATTTCCATGTAAGCTGTAAGCTGTAAGATTGTAATGAAGTTTTGAATACGTTGACATTTTTTTTGTAGAAAAAGTTCCTAAAAATTTTCATGTTTTTTTTCTTCATTTAATTTAAGAAATAAAAAAAAATAGGTTAGTATTAAAATTTATTGATATATAATACTTTGGTTCACGGTTTCTTTACGCAGAACAAAAATCAAACACGGAAACTCTCCCTGGCAGAGAGAGTTCTTCAGTTGCTACCGTCTTGCTTGGGATAAATTTCAATCTTTTCGTTTGGCGACTTGATGGGGATCATCTCCGGTTCCGGTTCTCTGGGACTTTCCCTATTGGCCCATCTCTGACGAGCCGCTTTCAGGTGATCCTCCATACGTTTGAGATTTTTCTCGAAGGTATTTTCTTCATCGCCTTTTCTGCTCGGAAAAATTCCCCAAAAATTTAAATTTATTTGCTCATATTTTTGCATTATCGAGCCGAAACTTTGGCGCATATTTTCCCGTCCAATTTCGGTGGTTGGGTCCAGGGTTTGATGATTTGGAGGGATCCGTAAATTCAAACGTAGCTTCTGCAACGATTCCGCGGCCTGGTGTTGTCCCGTGGAGCGCAGCTGTTCCAGTGCCGGTTTGACTGCGGTCCAAATTTGTCGATAGAACCACTCCGGTTCGGAGGACGTTTTTGAAGCTTTTTGGAGGCTATCGGTGTTGAGGAAACGTCTTGAAATTAAAATTTGGAATCTCTGCTTCATTTTGTTAAATATTTTTTAAACTTGCCAATAAGGCTGTACAATTTTATTCTGACCCTTTTTTGACACTGGACTACTATGATCGAACTCAGGCGTACTGCAGCAAGCGAATTTGATATGAACATAATTCCAAAGTATAGCATAGCATCATGGAGCGAGTTGTAGGATTAGAGAACGGGGGGGAAATTAAAAATGTATTTAAAATAGGAACGAGTTAGGTACTAAAATGGGTTTCTGAAAGCAATATTGATTGAAGGCGTTTCTTTTCTTAAATCTGTTTTGATATCGTACTGTACATCGAAAGTTAATGTTCTGGTAATTGCTTGTCAACTGTTCAGAGCTCAAACGATATTCTAAGCTGTTGCACTCATATGTTGGGAGTTGGGTATAGGAATTCTGTATGGTCAGTTGTACGATATTTTTTTTGCTAAAACTAGGCTTGACAATTACCATGGGAAATTATTGTTATTAACTGTTCGCTGACTTTGGGAATCATTCAAAAATTGACAGTTTTGAAGCCTAAAATTTCAGCGCAACGCCTTCACAATATCCTGTTTCGGTAAGAAAGCAAAAAAAAAAACACGCGAAGACCAATCAAGAAAGATCAATCCCCAATATGACCACAAGCAACAGGTTAACCTTCGTCGCCAGATGGTCTGATTATAGAGCCCACACCGATATGTTGGACCGAAAAGACTCGAACTTTTTATTTTTAACAACTCTTTGACAGGTACCGTTCGGTCAGATTGTCGATCACTTCAGCCGGATGCGCACGAATGCAACATTTAAGTCGATGCTGCTTATGTTTTTTTGTCACTGTCCCAAGATTTTCGTCTCGAACGATCCCACGATCGATGGGTTTGACAGTCCAGTCGCTACAATTATCGAATCAACAATAATCGCTGGCCATTTAGGCTATCTTATCAATCGTGATTCATACATTTACCTTTGAAAGAAGGCAAGGTAGTGTGAAGTTTTGTTCTTTAGACTTGATTCAAGGTTGCTTTGGTGTGCCGAGTAGTGACATTTTGTTCGTGTAAAATTTCTCATTACAACAGTGAAGGAAGACATCATATTATTGGTTAAAACTTCAATGATTTGTTTTTATCTGAAATTTTCACATCCACTACCTCACCTACTAATTTACTTCGGTCACCAAGATGTTTAGTTAATCCATCATTTGATCTAAAACTCATTAAAGGCAATTAGCTTTCTCATTTTAGTCGCTACCTCATGTCGTGATCCGCTAAATTGCAATGAGGAGTTTTCAATGGCTGTTTTTGTTAATTGCTCATAACGGGATGATTCAAATTTTACAAAGTGCAACACCATTCTCCGATGTCCAGTCATCCAGATTGTCGTCGTCGGCGTCGGCGTCCCCCATAATGTTGCCTCCACATCCCCAAATGGAGCAGGCTGATCGGATCTGATTCACTTTTGACATGAACGGAAAGTGACAGGCCAATTAATTTACAACTCGTATGGAAACGAACGGTGCGTTCGAAATTTGCTGCTAATGAGGCGCGAAAACGGATGCGTTAATTTTGACTACAGCTGGCAGTAAAAACTGACAGTTTTGGAAAAAGCGCGTGATATCGAATGACGGCTTTGTCACCGACGACACTGCCAATTTGGGAAGATTGTTTTTCTTTCCTCCTCTTTGTCGGATCAATTTTGGGAGATATTTTTGATTTTCGCCATGCTATGATTATGAAAACAAATTTGGTAACAATTTGTTACTAACAAAGGTTTCCGCAAAACTCTGGTTCAAATGTCAATAAATTCAATTGACATCACTGATGGATGCCTACACTGTTAATATTTTCTACACTTTGTCCATGTAAAATTGACACATTTTTTCTTTATGTATAAAGCTGTCAAAAATATGTGTGTTTCTCACCCTGGGGCGGGGGTGCCAGGTGGTTTTGATAAGAATCAGGACACCGCAATGATAAAAATCAGGATTTTTCAGGACACCACTAAATTGATGAAAATAGCATGCAGCTCTGCTTTGATTGCATAACTAAAGGCGAAATACAGGTGCTGAAGAAGTCTAAAGTTATGCAACTACAGCGAGAAGAACCTTGAATGGCCTGATGTTAACATCGAAAAACACTATTTAAATATCATTTGAATGCCGATTATCATCGGTTAAACTAGTTTAACTATTTTATAGAAAATTTGTTTGATTTTCTCACCATTTAAAAATTAAATTTAGTTAAAGTTTAGATATTTTTCAAAAATCAGGACAAATCAGGACATTTTAAAAGTCATTTTTCAAAAATCAGGACATTTCAAGCGTTTTTGAAAAATCTGGACGTCCTCTCAAAAATCAGGACAAATCCTGAAAAATCAGGACACCTGACACCCCTGCCCTGGGGATCTGTGTAAAAATTACTCTGCTTTAGAAACTGACCAAAAACTGGCAAGATGTGTAACCAAGGAACTTGGAAATTTGAAGTAAGTTTTCTGTTGTGCTTACTAAAAGGTCTGCAGCTAATAATATTCGGGAGCCAAAGTTAAAAGGTAACCTACAGGTTTGATTCTTTGTTTTATTTACTTAGATTGTTGTAGTCTTGTACTTGTAGCATCTTTGAGATTTTGTCTGGTAGTGAAGAGTTCGGAAAGTCGGAAATAGCATCGGTGAGCCACCGGATTCCGAACCGCCGGGGAAACCACACACTGCTTGACTAAACATATCGACAGATTTGATTTCCTTTTTATTTTGTTTCATCCGAATTGAAGCTGAATGCAAATGTAAACTATAAAATTCCCTCCCGCAGAAAACAAAAAACCTGTGTAAAATTTGTAGGACTGCTTCCCTACAAGATGTGTGAAACTCACACGTGAAAGTTTCGTTAACAGTCTAACACTTTTTAGTATTCGAGCCTCGAACACTGAAAAAGTGTTCACCCAGGTAAGCTCAAAATGTGTCAAATTTTACACAGAAAAGTATCAATTGCGCTATCAGCACTGAACACACTGACATGACACTTAGAACAAAAATTCAACCATTTTCTGTCAAATTTGTTTTGTCAGATTTCGTAGGATCGCAATACCGACGGCAGGTTTTTTTAGAGTTGGATGGCATTTCCTAACTGGGATAGCATTTCTTCAAATCGATCGATGCGCACTCTGGAATCGATATTGCGTACTGTTGGAAAAATTATCCAGAAAACGAAATCGAGTGTCGAGGCAGTGTGGTCAGTGGTATCAGTGAAGCGAGGTATAAGGCATTTCCCCACTTGTCATACAAACAGCTGATTTCTCATGTTTACATTTTCTCGGCATATCGTGGTAGGGTAAACATAACAACAACATTACGCATGTTCAATGACCAGATAATAACAAAATAAAATTGGCAATGCAATTGTAGTGGTGTTGCAAGCGCACCTTGGTGAGAAGAATGTAAATTCTTTATTTAATTAATTGTAAATTCATAACAAGTTAAGACATGAAGATATGTTAATGATCTTAATTAAAAAAAATAAAAGAAAGCATTGAACAGTGCTTATCATCAAAGATCAAAATGGTGACCAGTTGGTGTTTACATTTTTCAAAACAAAAACAAAAAGTTTCCCTACCACAATCTGTCTCAGGAATTACTCTATTGCATGACTACTTTTCATGCAATACTTCGCGAGGATCCAGCAGTGATGTCAATTGAATTTATTGTTTTTCAATGCCTAAAGACATACTCATCTTAAACAGCTTATAACTTTTCTGTCTAAAGCAATACGAAGTTACGGTCTCCAACAAAATTGTTCAGTGGAAAATTTTCTTTAGGAATTTATAAATTGGCAAAAGAAACACTGATAAAAAAAACCATAAGCTGGCTCGGTTCCACAGGAGAAACAAAAATGATATTGATTTTTCAGCACAAAATATTCAATTTCCCCTTACAAACATAAAAGTTCAAATGGTCGGGATTCGACCAGACCAAACTGAACGCCATCAGTATTTTTTCGAGGCATTCGAACTTTATGTGCAATTATTTTCATCAAGAGGCTAAATCCTTGATGTTTATGAACCAAAACCGATAGTTTTTAATCCAAGAAATTCATTTCAGTCAAACATACTCGTTTTTTCGATCTAGAATAGGGATTGTAAGAGATTCATTTTCAGTTGTTTTAAAATTTTCTCAAGGCGCTCAGTTCGGTCTGGTCGAAGCCCGGCCAAATTTACTCATGTAAACGTTACTTAAAAATTCTGCAAAAAATTATACATTTAAAAACATTACATTAAATTTTACATTTAACATTTGAGAATGTTTATAAACCAAATTGGACCAACTGGTACTTTTTATGCCCTTCCTATACCGGGGATTCGCTTTTAACAGTTTTTATGGCCTGTTCTTGCTCGGGTCTTTTGAAGGCATTTGGAAGAACAGACCGCTGAAAAATTAGAAATATCTGGAGAAACTTATGTGTCCGTCTTACCCGACCTAGCAACATTTTTTTAACCGTTTTTTGCTCAAGCCTATTGACCAAAATTCGCTGGATTTCCTCCAGGTGCTTGTGCAGTTTAGACTATTACTTGCTTCGGAGAAATCACCCAACCGATTATCACGACTGACTACACCGAGAGTAGACTTGATACTGCGGTGAGTCAGTGTAGTGGTGTTGGGTATGACAATACCGTCGGATTCTCGAAGTGTTGAGCGCTGCGTTAGGGATGTTTATATTTTCCCAATCTATACCTCACATCTTCCCTTTTCTCCCAAGAAAGATAGATAAAGAAAAAATGTGTGTCAAGAATCAAATTTATTCATTTATCAACGGGAAGAAAAACTTAAACGGAAATAACACTTCAATGATTTAAAATTACGAAAAAAAATCAAATGGTGGAAGTCATTTCATACCTCCTTCTGCTCTTCTTTTTGAGTTTCATTTTCTTCTTTCTCTTTGATGTTGTTTACATTATCGGCGTGATGGCACGTTGCGGTTGTATGCCCTTGTCTGCCGCATTTGTAGCAGTCTTGGGTGCGGAACCAACATTCCCAACCTCGGTGGCCTGCACGATCACAGCGGTGACACCTATTTCTTCGTCCTTTGGAACGTTGATCCTCATTACGTTTCTTTTTAATAGAGAATTTCGACTCAACTCGTGATTTGGAAGTACGTTCCGAAATCCTTGGAGTTTTCCACTTTCGGCTTGGGCCCACCGGCGGTTTGGAATAGGGGCTTCTTTCGACAGCATTCACACTTCCATTGGTTTGTTCTGATCTTCCTTCCCCAGCAGCATAGGCCTCACTTCGCGCAGCGGCAAGTACAGTTTTAGCAGTGTCATGGCCATACAATCGCGATTCTCTTGCAATTTCGCGATTCAGCATTCCCTTGATAAGCTGACTTTGGACGAATCTTCCCCGGTCTTGAGCGCTATAACCACATAAATGGGCTTTATCCACGAGTCGGGCGTGGAAGTTGACGATGGATTCCCCCCGATCTTGTCGCAAACTACCAAAACTATCGTGCTCAGCGGTCACATCAGTCATGGAAGACAGATACTCATCTATCTTCTGGACCAATATATTGTATGCTTGTGGATTTGCAAAACTTGGCATTAAATTGGCAGCACGAACGATATCTTGAAGTTGGTCTCCCATGGACAAAAATAGCAGCTGCGCTCTTCGAGTTTGACTTTCCACTCCGTTAAACGATGCAGCTATCTCAAAATTTTCTATGTACTTACGCCATTCACTCCACATTTGTGTTGCTGGAATGTTGCTTGGGAAAACTTTTGTGTCCAAACGAATAGCTGGTACTTTTTCGCTCGCAGTGGCATTAGGTTCGAATTGAGGCTTGCGCTTGTTATGGGGATCAGCCATAAATAGACATTTTCCCCCCGGGTTTATTCCGCCAGATAAGTTTTCTGTCTCCTCCGTGTCCATAACCTCGACTCCTACGTCTAAGTCGTCTTCTACTTCGGTGCTTGGAGCACGCACGTACCTTCCGGGTTCCATTTCAGTTCCGGAACAAAATAGTTGAAACAACCAAACAAGTGAGGAAATTTATAACTTTTTTCACTGCTAATAGCTGAGCCAGACAATTAGACACCATACAACAAAGCCACCTCGAGAAAAACTGGATAGCTCATGACACAGTATCGTTTTTATGGATTCCCAAACATACAATTGCAGTGTAATGATGATGGAATATTTGGGAGTCCACATTTCATGACGCCTTGCCAGCAGCGTAGTAGTTGTGAACAATTTGCCGTTTTCTCTTCTCAGTTTGAATTCTCCGAGAGAAAAACAAATTGAACAGCTCTACACACATGTCCATCCATGCTCTCTGATGCCTTGTGAAATAAAGTAGTAGTTGTGAACAATTTGTCGTGTTCAGTTCAAATTCTCTGTGCGAAAATTGCAAACAGAGTGGCTTCACAGGTAGTTGTGAATAGTTTGGTTGTTCGGCTTGTTTCTCCTTTATTTTTGGAAACCCACGCTCCATGACGCTTTGTCAGAAGCGTTTTTATTGTGAAAACTCGCTTTTTTGAGTTTTTCGTGAGTAAATTCAAATTGAGCGGCTATGCGGTAGTTGCTTATAATTTGGTCTTTTTCTTTGTTTGGACGAAATCGTTTCAATCAATTTCCCACTCACACCTCGTGACACCTTGTCAGAAGCGTGATAGTTGTGGTGGACAATATGCCGTTTTCTCTCGTCAGTTTAAATTTTTATAAAATTTAAACTGAGCGGCCTAACAGCAAGAAGTAAATAGTTTGCTCTGTTCCCCTTTGCTTTGAAGAATCCTGTTTCACTTTTTTAACCCACGCTTCATGTCGCCTTGCCAGAGGCGTGGTAGTTGTGAACAACTTACGTTTTCTCTTCTCAATTTGTATACTCCGAGAGAAAATTGAAATCGAGCGGCTTTACATGTGTTCGTGAATCGCCTTTCCCCTCTTTCTTGTGTGCCCTCACTCAAATTTGTAGCACCATTGTCTTTCTTATTTGTCAATAATGTTACAATTGAGCCGATAGAACCTGAGGGGTCTTACTGGTAGTCGTGAGCAATTTTTGCTTTGCTCCCTTTTCCAATTGAACTTTCCGCACTCCAGTTTATCGTCTTTCTTTGCTATGTTTATTGCTTTATTTTTTCAACTACTTCGATAACTTTTGCTTTGTAGTTTAGTTTCCTTCAAGTTCTAAGTTTTTTCTTCTTATTCTAGCGGTTGTTCAAATCTCGCTGTTCCATAATTTTGATGCGGTTGCTCCTAACACGCCATGTTTTCTTTTAAATTCATAAATGCGGTTGTTCGAAACTCGCCATACTTTCCAGCGTGGTTGTTCGAAACTCACTTTTCTATCTTTCCTAGTATTCTTAGCGGTCGTTCTAAACTCGCCTCAATTTCCTTTTTCTTAGTAAGCGGTCGTTCTAAACTCGCAGTTTTCCGTAGCGGTTGTTCGAAACACGCTTTATTTTCCTTGGCGGTCGTTCGAAACTCGCCATTCCTTCTTTGAATGTTCACTTTCCGCTTCGATAAAACGTAATGCAACATACCTGTGTCGTCAACCTAATTTTCCTAGTTAACATGTCACCAAATTCTGGAACCTTTATGCTCTTTCTGGTTGGGTGATTTCTCCAAAAGTTTGGTCCACAGTTCGGCTTGTTTATTAAATTCTCAATTTAATAATCCTGGAAACGGATCGCCATTTGTGCAGTTTAGACTATTACTTGCTTCGGAGAAATCACCCAACCGATTATCACGACTGACTACACCGAGAGTAGACTTGATACTGCGGTGAGTCAGTGTAGTGGTGTTGGGTATGACAATACCGTCGGATTCTCGAAGTGTTGAGCGCTGCGTTAGGGATGTTTATATTTTCCCAATCTATACCTCACAGTGCTCAATGAAAAACTTTATAAACCGTTAAAAACGGATGAAGTTCTAAACAATTTTCTTAGTAGAGAAAATTTAATAAATTGGTGCATCCTCAAAGTTTTGTTCGTTTTGTTTACTAAATAGCCAGTTTATTTGTATAAACTCCGTTATAAAAATTGTTTTGGGCGCAAAATATATAACTGACATCACGAAATTTTAATTTTCATTTAATTTTGCAATCAGGCAATCTTAGTAACTCTAATCTTACTGAAAATTCGATATTCGAGACAAAGGATTGCGTTGCACCCAAAATTCATTTCACTAACTTCATTTGTGTATAACTTATGGTACCATTTTTCGAGTACAGTCTTTAAATATCTATCAACAAGTGAGAATTTTTTTTGAAAATTTGTAGTACAATTGTGGACCTGGTATAAGATTTTGAGGTTTTGGCCTTAGTTCTCAGCCGAGATTGTAACTCTTAATTCACTTAGTAAAGATGCCTTATTTGAGGAGATTCAAATGTTAAGATGCCTATTGTATGGATTTGCGCGATTCTAGTTTCTCACATATTGTCGTTCGTGAAAATTAATGATGTCAGCACACGATTGACGATTAACTTGAATTGCGTTCAAGTGAGTCTAGCTTTCATTTGCAAGAATTTCAAGTAATTTTAATAATTTAAAATTTCTAGTAAACAAAATTAATCTGATTTTTAGTGAAGGAGGTGTATATGAATTTACTTCAAACTGGAAATCCAGATCAACAGCATATTGAGTCCCGCTGGTTTTGAATTGCCTAAGGTGGATTCGAAAAAAAGGGTTTCCGGACAAGGTTAGTCCCTAGGAACAAAAATCTCGGGCCAGCTTCAAAACTTTTACGCAGATCTATACTGAAAGTAATCAGTTGAGTGCCTAAATTACAAAAAGTATTTGAGCCAATAGAACTACTTTTGTTCATAAATTATTACAGAAAATAACTCAAAGGAACTTGTTTAAAAGGAAAAATCTATTTAAAGAAATCATAGAGTGTTTCAAGGCAGGTTTCGTCTGCAAAGGTTTAAGCTGGTTTGAAATTGAAATGGATTCTCAGAAACTGCAAAACCTGACTATGAATTTGTTATTTACATAAAAAGAAGATAGTTGAAATAAAGTCTTACAGCGTGCTAAATCTAGAGTTTCGCTTACAAAATCGAACACGACTGTACGCTAAGAAAGGAATTAAGAGTCGAGTCACTGAAAAATCTTTTCATTCAAAAGTCGCCAGAGATGTACTAAAAGTTCCAAAAAATATAACTTTGAATGAAAAATATTCTTTGATTCTTGCAGTACAGTTTATGTGAACCAAACAAAACTCAACTTGTACCCCAGGAAAGATTTAAGATGTTATAAAAAAAGTATTTTTAATTTTTTTTAAATTTTAGCGTTTATGGCTGCTTTTTTGAAAGCTGTGTGACCGTAGGATGAATATAAAAAATCTCTAAAAACTGCTTTGCATACCCAGAAAATTTATCGATTTATATACCTTTTGCAAAAACATTTCATGAAATGACCAAAAGCTCTAGCAAGCAAAATCTGTCGTTTCTGAATACTTTTCAAGGGATTCAATTTTTTTTAAATGGTTATAACTTTTTCATGAAATGCTTAGCTGCTTGTCATGTTAGCAAAAAATGAAGCTTAAGAATAGCCAAAACCAAAAATTAAAGATCAACTTAATTTCAAGCTTATTTGAATTTTCTGGATGGTTTAATGTGCAAAAATTTCTTCTTCCATACAAATATCTGTACAAAACTGAAACTCGTTTTGCTAACTCAGGAATCAACCAAATCACCTCTTATTTTACACTGATGCTTGTGACTCAAAAGGGATCGAAAAAAACTTATAGGGAAAATAATCTTGAGTGGAACTAGCCGAAAGCTGATGTTGAGCGGAACTGATATTTACTTTCCCTAAGATTTAGGCAATAATTATAAAAGAATCTTTTTGAAATGTTAAAAAACACTTTTTCAAGATCTATTAGGAACAAGATCCATCAAGATCCTTGGAACAAAAAGTCATTATTTGCAGCAGTCTAGTGTTCATTAGGGTGTCCCAAAATTGCATAATTTCTGGGAATCTGGGGGCTCACCCTTCAAATGGTAAATTAGGATGTGGAGAACAAACTTTTGTATGGGGTCGACTAAAAAAAGTCATGTTCAGAGGTTCCGCAAGTGCGATCTTTGAAAAAAGTTCACTTTCAAAATGTTTGATTTTAAATAAATTTTGGCTCCAAAAATTTTCACAAAATTTATATATTTCATATTTTTTAAATTTTGTTTGGGTTAAAAACTACACGTTAAAAATGAAAAAAGAACCAAATGCGTATCAAAATTGAAAATAAGCAAGCTACTGGTTTTTCATCAATTTTTTTCTTCACCAATCGATTGCTGAGTTATGTTGATTTTATTAAAATTTCAATTAAGACCCACATTTCACTTGAAGACTGCAACTCGATTGGACTTAGAACAAAAAAGTTATGGCTGTTCAAAGATTGTATTTTCGTGGCAAATTGTAGTTTAACACACAATGAGTACATTTTACTCATTGCGTTTGTCCTGCAATACAGCCTTCTGATGATTCCTTCAAACTCTCCAAGTCTTTTTTTTGCAAGTGTTTTGATTTTAAAGTAGGTTTTTATTAAGACAAATTTATTAAGACAAATTAAATAAAAAATATCCTCGATTATGATTTTTATTAAGGATTAAATCGTGAATAGCTCTTCACACGATGATACAAACAACATGCTTTATTCAGTAAAGTTTAAGTACACATAAATCCGATGGCATTTGTATCAAAAACATTTTACGCAAGGAACACATTTTGGTCAGTTGAATACAAAATTTTCGAACCAAAAAAAAATTTTTTTTAAATAGTTTGCTTATTTTCAATTTTAATACGAATTTTGTTCGTTTTTTATTTTTAACGTGTAGTATTTAACCCAAAACAAATTTAAAAAATATAAAATATATAAATTTTGTGAAAATTTTTGAAGCCAGAATTTATTTTAAATCAGTGGACTTTTTTTAAAGATCGCCCTTGCGGAACCTCTAAACATGATTTTTTTAGTCGACCCCATACACAAGTTTGTTATCTACATCCTAATTTACCATTTGGAGGGTGAGTCCCCAAATTCCCAGAAATTATGCAATTTTTGGACACCCTTGTGTACATACAAGGAGCTTTCAAGTGAGGTTAACCGCAATGGCATACCTGTTATTTTCCATGTAGGTACTTTAATTCTCGATACTGTTTTTAGTGTCAGTTTTAATTTCAGCACTGAATTGCATCAATTTTTTTTTTCAATTTTTAAAAACAAAAGTTGCATAGTTTTCGCACCCTATAGAAATGCAGATGCAATTGCTCATTTTATTTACACACTGCATCAAGTTTGACCGTGGTTGAGCATTTAAACAACAACAACCGTATAAAGGTAACTTGGTACTAAACGTAAATCCAGAGTACACTTTCACCAGTTCACATCAGGCAGAGAGTAGGTACCTATTTACTTGGCCCCACACCAATTCCAAGACAAATCTGCACAAACAAACCATTAATCAGATTCCGCCGGGCAGAGGTGATGAAAAATGCTGCACAATTTTGCAGTTTGCTTCCATGATCTTTAAAACTAAAACACGAGTCGGATCCAGCTACTGCTAGTTCACATGCTATTGCCATAATGCAAATATTTATCATCTTGTAAAGTGCAACTATTCATCATCCGCGCTGGATTTTATGGACTGCCTTCTCTGGTCATTGGTCTTGGGTGAAAAATGCATTGCTTTACATTGAAAACACAAATACATTATAATGTCTGACATGTTAGGAATAAATTGTACTGTTTAGATTGTTAAGAAACGTGGAAAAATACATCAGAATCAACGACAATAACATATAACAGTGTTTCATAAGATGTATACGATTGTTTAACAGATTAGTTTAATGAGTTGTCTTCAGCCAGTCTTGAGAAATCAGAAATTTATTGTGTTCCAGTTTTAAATGTTAAACTAAAGAAAAAAGTATTGAGTGCATAAGTGGCCCTTAGATCCTTAAGCATGGAGTTTATCAACTCAACGATTATCCAAATGAATTGTTTGACCATTCTTTAACATAACTTGCAACGTTTCGTTAAGAAACCCTAACAATATGGTATAGAAGTTGCTTGAATCGCTCATTTCGTATGAAACTCAATATAACATAAACTAATAATATAATTAACCTACAGCTTTAACTTAGCCCTTTTTTCCTCCAAGAGGCCAAATTTCACATCAGTATATCATTTTCCATTCAATTTACACATTGTATCGTAAATTGATCCAGCAAATCCATCATTGAAACATTGTTGCAAATAAGTGGATCCACGATTAAGTCATAATTCATCCCTGTGCGCTCAGACAGGTATCCCAAGGCGGCGAATCAGAAATGATTGTTTCGCTTAAGTTTGGCAGCTCCACAACCTAAATATGTGTATAGAATTCTGGAAGGACTCAAGCCGCCTGACAATTACTGACACACACACTGCACTGGAGGAGAATCTAGACAGTAGCAATTGGTAGATAGGTAATCGTTCACATTTTCTGGGCCCGCGAAAAATGGGTGCAGGAGAATTAAATTCTATCCACGTTTACGAAAAGTGTTACGCCTCGATGTTCGGAGATTTATGAGTTTCGTGATTAATTTCCTGCCGACACGACATCGTCGAGCGAAAAACAACAACGGCAGCAGCATCGTGCGTGCATAAATTCATATGGGGCTGGCTGGTAGCGAACCATGTATGTATGTTGTGGCACCTTCCACCCCCACTATTTGCCACCTCTTCCTGCAAGTTTTACAAGTGCGAAAAAAGGGGCTGGCAAGTTAGCTTCCCCACTTTGATGGGGATCTATCGCTGCTGGCTGGCTGGCTGGCTGGAGAAAAACATGCTAGGATTTGCAAAGCCATGGAGAAGCACGACGAGCGAGAAGCCAGACCACATGGCAGCTAATTTCATATTCATTTGGAATCTGCTCGATCGAGCGAACGAGAAGTCCCAATATGGGACAATTTTAAAGCGGTGCATCGATGACTAATGATGGCTTTGTACCGGCCAATTAGACTTTATTTGGATAATGTTAGGTAAACGGCGTTGATACGCATCGCACGACAGTCTTTAAACAGGTGTCATTGCTCTCAAAAACTGATGAACTTTGATAAACGAATATTATGCAAACTGTTTCGCCAATAAATAACTCAAGTTTAAAAGGGAAAGACGGGTTTTTCGAATCTTATCATTCGTAATGATGAATTCTTCTCACAAACTTACGATTATAATTTTTTATCAGCATATCAAAACTATCTGAACATTAACTTTTTTTGAATTCATTCTTAATGAAGATGAGAAATCAACTGTTTTTTTTTTGTTGCAGAAATCATTAGGAGAGAATGGGGATACTTGATCCCCTTTTCTTATTTTCATCATATCTCTTTAGGAAAATTTAGCAATTCGCCGTCTTTTGCATTTCCTGACAGCTTGTAATTTCAAGTTTAAATGTTCCAAAATTTAGAACAATACATGAACTCGTAGATTAACTAGACGCATTTTCGTGAGACTAAAATAAATTGTGATATTTTCTAAATTACAGGAGACTTGATTCTTCACTAAAGGTGACTTTATCCCTAATTCAGGGTGCTCTGACTCTAGACAAAAATCCTGTAAATTCAAAATATAAAAGGTCCGTTGACTATTCTTTGGCATATTTATTCTCAGTTTGTAAGTATCAGACAAATAGAATTCTAAGAGTTTTTCTACTACCCTACATTCATTGCATACTTTAAGGCACCATTTTCTAGTTTTTAGATTAATATAGTTTTTTTAGTTTTTTTAATCAGATAAATGAAAGGCGAGACAGTGGTATCGACCACGATATCGTATCAGCATTGAACACAGTTAACGAAGATAATCTCATACAGTTTCTTAAAAGTGCTAATTTACTTCACAAAATTTAAGTTCTTGTAAACATTGTAAACTTTTTTAACAAGAGGAAGAATGACCATGTCGGTTAAAATCCTCTCTAAATAAACAAATTAGAATTAGAATTAGAATCAGATAAATACTAGATAAACATTAGTTATTGGACAGATATTAGTAATTTCATGATAACCAATGATCACGATCCATTTAGAAGAAAAATATAACTTTTTAGACTAGTGGAATCAATTATCAATTAGGGAGATTATGAAAAACTTTTTTATAAATAGAATTGAGAGTTTACCATTGCTATGAAAATATGGCATTATGAAGTTCATATTATACTCTAACGATTGACATATTGGAATAAATATTTTACTATAATATTTTTCATGTTAGTTCTTCAAATCACGTTTTGATAAACTTTTCAAACAAGGTTCAATACCTCGAAAAATATTTTTTTTTTAATTTGTTGAGATGCGGTTGATGTTTTGTTCTATTTGGCACACTTTTCTAGAACAGGAGTGAGCAACCTTTTGAAGCAACGGGCCACTTTAGATTTGAATTTTTTTCGGGGGGCCACATTAAAAACAACAATTAGGTAAACATATTTTGCAAAGCTTTATTTATTTTTTTATAAAGACAAATTTTTACCAAAAATCAAACTGATCGATCGGCAATCGATTCCAGATGTCAAATGTTTTGCCAGGGGTCGGCGAAAGGGGTCGTCCATATTAATTAATTTATCACTGTTTTAGCAATATTGACGTCATTATGCAATGGATTGCTATGAAAATTTGCACACGTGAGGGTTGGAGAAATGTCAATCGATTTTAGATATCAAAGATTGTATAAGAGATCACCGAAAGGGGATTACTTTTTTGGCAATAATCGCGTTGTTATGCAATGATCGAGTCGAAATTTATACACGGGGATTTTTTTTGGCACGGTCAATTGATTCCTGATTGCAAATTTAGTAGCAGACGACTGAAAAAGTGATCGTACAATATTATTGCAATTATTACTAAACAATGAATTCGGAAGTGCATGGCAATTGACTTTCATACGAACTGTTCGTGACATTTCCAAATTGGAAGCGAAACGGAGTTCGTATGGGATCAGCTAGTCAGTTATAAAAGATCGATTTCCCCAAAAACTGATCAATTTTAAAATTTCCGCACGCCATATCACCGAAACTAGAAGTGAATGACAAAATCTGTGAAATGTTTTGAATTCCGGAGGCCAAAATTTAACAAAATCAGTTATTGAAACATAGGCATAATAAATGCATTATTTTGGGTTCAGAAGGGACTGCTATTTAATGAAAATGAACAACATTCCGTAGAAAAAAAAACATAATATAAATATAATTTAAGATAAGCTTCGCGGGTCGCACAAACATGTCTCGAGAGCCGCGTGTTGCTCATCCCTGTTCAAGAACATTTGATATTTGTAAGACGTTCCTGTTTCGAGATATAACGAAGGAATCAAGTATCCCCAAGATCAAGTATCCTCATTTGCCCCTACACATAGGGGAGAGTGGGGATACTTGATCCCCTTTTCTTATTTTCACCATATCTTTTTGGAAAAATTTAGCAACTCGCCGTCTTTGACATTTTCTGACACTCTGTTGTGGTTTTCTGACAGCTTGTAACTTCAAGTTTCTATGCTCCAAAAATTAGAACGATACTTGAACCCGTTAGTGTTCGGACTTCAAGTGGAGTGGTCGTCTTTTTGTGTGCTACGACGTTTCTTTTGGCCTTGAGTAGCATTGCTACTGATAAATTTTGCTATTGTTTTACACAATAGCTTATATCTAGTTGGAAGTTGTGTGTGATAATGGGATCCAAAATGGAAGATGCGCGAACCAACTCGCTCAGAATTTATTTTGGTCCGGGAAAATCTGAACCATCAGTGTTTGAAATATTTAATTTCATAAAACTTAAAATGAACTTAGTTAGTGAAAATTTATTAGCAATGTATAAAGAACCGAAGGAGCATAGTGTATTTTTAAAATTCAACAGTGAAAATCTTCTAAAAGAGACTTTAAAGCGGTTGCCATCTTCGATGCAGTTCAATTACAGCGAGAAAAGTTCAACTATCGTAACCTTATCTGAAGCATCTAGCGTGTTCAAATACGTAAGGATTTTTAACTTACCACCAGAGATAGACGATAGAGAGATATCGGATGTTTTTGCGAAATTCGATGTTATACAACGAATGGTAAGGGAAAAATACGGAACGGAAACTGGATTCCCAATATGGACAGGTGTGCGTGGAATTCATATGGAAATAAGTTGTGAAATTCCTGCGACAGTGCACGTGCGAAATTTTCAAGCCCGCGTGTTTTACGAGGGGCTTGTAAATAAGTGTTTTGTTTGTGGGAGCAAAGAACATATTAAAGCGAACTGTCCTAAGCGTATCACGGTTGGGAAAAGGTTAAGTCATCAGGTTCCGAGTTATAGTGACATTGTTGCTGGACCGAGTCGCTGTTTAGCGACGGCTACTGACGAGGACAATTCTGGAAACATCGTACAAGGTGAAGCATTGGAAGTCGAATCTGGAGGTTCGTGCAGTCAGAACAAGGAAGAGGTAGCTGAGAAGACTGGAAACGAATCTAGCAGTGCTGGAAAAGAAATAGAACATCAGTCGAAACCTTCGGAAACAGCAATCGATCCAGAGCAAGAGAGAAGCGACTCAGAGACTGAAGAGATGGATTCTGCATCTTTGAGAATACAGACGGAGCGAACGAAACGTGGTCGGAAGGAAATGAAGACTAATAACAGGAATGGATCCGAAACATCAACGGAATCAGATTCGGGACTAGTGATAATTCCATCTTCTCCAAGTTTCTTGGAAGCTCAGAGTGCGCTCACTCGCGCTCGATCAAAATCGAAACAACAAAGGCAGCACTGATAATCTATCTTTCTTAGCTCAGTAATCAGGAGCTTTGTTAAGTAGACAACATTAGCTTGTAGTTTGAAATCAGGAAAGATTATTTTGAATACAGAATCTTAATAAATGACCGAAGAGAATGAATGGTTTAAAAAGCTAAAAAAAATAATAATAATAATAAATTGTTGAATAGAAAACAGTTACATAAAAACAATGATAGTCCAGAAAACTTTGTACAGTACAGATTAGGCATTACTTTAATTTCGAAAAATGGTGAATGTATCACGAACACAACTGTAGATTTAATTATTTGTTCAATAAATAAATTAAAAAAAAAAAAACCCGTTGATGAACAAGAAGCATTTTCGTGGGAGTAAAAAAATTGCGATTTTTCTGAAGTTAGGGGAGACTTGATCCCCTACTGAAGGAGACTTGATCTTTTATTCAGGAAGCCCTAATCCTTGTACAAAAATCAAACAAAACCCCAAGATAGAATGTTAATTGACAATTTTGGTCATGTTTGTTCTCATTTCACAATTTATAGCAGACATAAGAAGAAAATTCTATAACTTTGTCTCAACGTAAATAACATTGCATACTTAATGGCGCTATTTTTTATAATTAAGAGAAAATTAATTATTTTTGCTCTTTTCTTCAGACAATTGTTTGATAAATATTAGTTTTTGGATAAATATTAGTAATTTCGTAATCAGCAATCATAACGATCAATTCAGAAGAAGAATATGCCGTTTGGAAGGGGGATCAATTGTACCCAACTCTAGGGGATCAATTGTATCCATAATCAACATTTTAGAATACTTTTCCTGAAAAAAGTCGACAGTTTTCCATTGCTTTAAAATATGGCATTATGAAGTTCATTTTACGCTCCAACGATTGATACATTGGAACAAATATTTTTTTCATAATTTTCCCATGTAAGGAACATTTTAAAGTAATGAAAAAAGATCTTCAAGTTACATTTTGTGAAGTTTTTCTAACAAAGTTCAATTACTCAAACAATTATTTTGTTAAAATTTTTTAAACTACAAGCATTGTTATTTTGCTCATTTTGGCACATTTTTCTAGAACATTTGATCTTTGTAAGACATTCCAGTTTCGAGATATAGCTAAGGAATCAAGTATCCCCAGGGATCAAGTATCCTCATTCTCCCCTATAGTTATTTATGCAACAAATTGCAAAACATTGATTTTTTCAGCACGAGCCATAAATTTAACTAATGAGGTTTGCCGAATTGGATTACTACGCCGAGACCCGAAGAAACGAGTTTTTCAACAAGTTGCACTCACAATATTATGCAAAATCGAAAAATTGTCTTAAAAATTTATTAATATACATATAAGAAGCGCATGTGGACCATGAAAACGGCTGAAAAGCTCTTTTCGATAGGGGAGAATGAGGATACTTGATCCCTGGGGATACTTGATTCCTTAGCTATATCTCGAAACTGGAATGTCTTACAAAGATCAAATGTTCTAGAAAAATGTGTCAAAATGAGCAAAACAACAATGCTTGTAGTTTAAAAAATTTTAACAAAATAATTGTTTGAGTAATTGAATTTTGTTTGGAAAATTTCACAAAATGTAACTTGAAGATCTTTTTTCATCACTTTAAAATGTTCCTTACATGGGAAAATTATGAAAAAAATATTTGTTCCAATGTATCAATCGTTCGAGCGTAAAATGAACTTCATAATGCCATATTTTCAAAGCAATGGAAAACTCTCAACTTTTTTAAGAAAAAGTTTTCTAAAATGTTGATTATGGGTATAATTGATCCCCTAGAGTTGGGTACAATTGATCCCTCTTCCAAACGGCATATTCTTCTTCTGAATTGATCGTTATGATTGCTGACTGCGAAATTACTTATATTTATTCTAAAACTAATATTTTTCAAACATTTGTGTGAAGAAAAGAGCAAAAATAATTAATTTTCTCTTATTTATAAAAAAATAGCGCCTTGAAGTATGCAATGTTATTAGCGTTGAGACAAAGCTATAGAATTTTCTTCTTATGTGTGCTATAAATTGTGAAATGAGAATAAACATGACCAAAATAGTCAATTAACATTCTATCTTGGGGTTTTGTTTGATTTTTATACAAGGATTAGGGCTTCCTGAATAAAAGATCAAGTCTCCTTCAATAGGGGATCAAGTCTCCCCTAACTTCAGAAAAATCGCAATTTTTTTACTCCCACCAAAATGCTTCTTGTTCATCAACGGATTCAAGTATCGTTGTAATTTTTGGAGCATAGAAACTTGAAGTTACAAGCTGTCAGAAAATGTCAAAGACGGCGAGCTGCTAAATTTTTCCAAAAAGATATGGTGAAAATAAGAAAAGGGGATCAAGTATCCCCACTCTCCCCTACTGTTTCCAGTGTAAAAATGTTCAATTTTCATCATCAAAGATTGCTGCTTTTTTATATGAGAAATAAATAATACATAATAAATAATCACACAATAAAAATATTCTCAGTTTCAAATTTGAGTCTCCATTTCCCGGCCATTTCTGGCGGGAAATATGATAATCCTTTTTCCGTGGATTACCAGAAAACCTGGTAAAATTCAAAAAGGAGATTTTAGTCTCTCATAGTATTTTAACATTTTAAGCCCAATTCAGTTTTGTAAAACATTTCAAACTATTTTAATTTAATGCCTCAAAAATTCAACTACCGTCCATCCTGCAAAACTTTTCAACTTTGAGGGTTTCTAAAAACTTAATTTCCACAGATAATCATACAGTTTGTACATCAAAAGTTTTAAGGTTGATGGGACATCAAATTGACGTAGTCAGAAAAATGATTGGTTCCACCAATTATTTTAAAATTTACAAAATCATGCATTTTTTACCCTACTAAGGAAACGGTAGTTTTGTACGTAGCTTTGACTGGCTTTGAATGGTGGATAATGTGCAACACGAGACCCCATAGTTGTCATATAATCTAAGCTCTGACATTATCACAACTCCTATATCAACCTCCCCGCTGTGCCGGCTGAGATGCGAGTAACCTAAGCGGAGATCGGGTACCCAACCCCGGTGGATGCTTTGGTCGCATGCAGACTGAGAAGGTGGCCACACGCGTCTGTTCTCCAGGTCAGGAGCGGCTCAGGCAGCGTCAATCTCGCAGCAAGCGGCTGAATTTATGAAATGCGGCTCCCACCAGCTAAGTCCTAGATGGAAGCC
Source organism: Uranotaenia lowii (assembly GCF_029784155.1). NCBI lineage: Eukaryota > Metazoa > Arthropoda > Insecta > Diptera > Culicidae > Uranotaenia > Uranotaenia lowii. The sequence continues at coordinate 235,299,680 of NC_073692.1, read as the reverse complement.
CCATCGCCGGTTAGGGACCTTAGGCTAGAATCCTACTGCCCCCGATTTATTAAATTATAACAAAAACTGAGACAAGAAATATCCGAATTGGAACTTTGGCAACGACTTCCTGCATGAAAACACTGACTTGAAATGAAACTTGGAACATTTTGACTTTTGCCCAGCCAGGTAAGCTGGCTCAACTTGCTAGAGAAGCTAGCCGCCTCAAGCTAGAGATATTGGGACTGAGCGAGGTTCGTTGGCCTGACACTGGAGAACACAAGACACATTCTGGGCAAGTACTGCTTTTCTCTGGCATACGAGGAGACCACGCTACTCGGGAACGAGGAGTTGGTTTACTAAAGTCTGTTTCACATAGAATCTGGTCGTATCTTTTCATTTACTGGAGCACCCCTAGTTGTCACATCGCGAATCTTTTGACAGTGTTTTGATCCGGATGGTTTGTTTACTTTGTGGTGAAAATTTCATTAAGATTGAAGCAGTCAGTCAAAAGTTATCGACGATGGAACGCGAAAGGCGAGAGAAAATTCTGCACACTCACGTAGAGAAACCGACGTGGTCAGGGGTAAAAATCGCGAAATTGTAGTTATGGGAAGAAGACTAAGATTTTCATCAGAAGAATGTCTCCAGAAGAGGGTTTTGCCATTCATTCGGTCCCACAATGTTCCGGTGAAGTTCTGGCCGGACCTGGCAAGCTGCCACTACAGCCGGGATGTCGTTAAGTGGTATAAGGAGAACAGGATCGATTTTGTTGAAAAAAGTATCAATCCACCAAACTGTCCGGATTTTCGTCGCATCGAGAAATATTGGGCAATAGTTAAGGGTAAACTGAAGAAATGTGGCAGAACCATGAAAAAATCTACTCAAATGGAAAAGTGATGGATCAAGGTGGCGAATGAGGTTACCAGCTGTACTGTGCAGAAAATGATGGGTGTTATCACAAAAAAGTTCGAAAATTCATCCGAAAAGCTGACGAATGTTTTTTATGTATTTTTTGTCCTTAAAGTGCAATAAAAACCCTACAATATGATATTTTTACATTTGTAGTACGTTATTTCTTTGCGGAGAAATGATACATTTTATCCGACCAGATTCTATGTGAAACAGACTTTATTAGGTCCGCAGGCCCATGCAGCCCTTATTAGAAAGAATAATCGTAGCAAAATTAAGAATACGGGTTAGAAACCTTACAATGGTCCAGTGTTATGCACCAACTGACGTTGCCGATTTGCAGGAGAAAGAGCAGTTTTACAGTGGTAGAGAAAATTTCGAAGGGTGACATTCTAATCCATTCGGGCGATGTCAACGCAAAGATTGGCTCCGACAGTCAGGACCTTGAGCGCATTATGGGCATTATGGGGCGCCATGGTCTAGGACAGATGAGCGAAAACGGAGAGCTGTAGAATTTTGTGGCAACAACAACATGGTGATCAGTGGATCGCTCTTCCCCCATCGACCAGCACATAAGGTCACTTGGGTATCCCGAGATGACCGAAAAGAAAATCAAATTGACCACATATGCATCAGCCAAAACTGGAGAAGGAGCCTTCTTGAGTCCGCAACAAACGAAGCGCAGACATTGCATCTGACCATCACCTCGTCCTTGGCAAGATACGGCTGAAAGTTGCGCGTGTCCAAGGGTGCGAGGAGAAAGTCCGGTGTCAATACGACATCCGCCGGTTGCAGAATCCAGAGGTGGAAAGGGCATATGTTGAACAGCTAGAATCCCGAGCCTCGGAGCTGCCGACAGACGGAACAGTCGAAGAACAGTGGTGTGGAATCAAGAATGCCTTTATCACGACGAGCCATGGAACTCTCGGTAAAGTTTGTGATAGAAGAAGTGAATGGATGTCGGATGAAACCTGGAGGATGGTCGATGATTGGAGAGAGGCGAAAGTCGGTATTGAACAGGCATGTACCAGGTCAGCCAAAGGAGCAGCCCGCTTACGATATGCGGAGCTGGGAAAGGCAGTTAAACGAGCTTGTAGGCGAGACAAGTGAGCCTAGACAAACTCCCTGGCCGAAGAGGGAGAAAGAGCCGCCGCCAATGAAGATATTCGATTACTTTATGACTTTCTCGTCGCCTCAGTGGTGCAAGGACTAATGCAAGAATGCCGCTGAAAGACCGAGCAGGTCAGCTGTTGACAGCTCGAACGGATCAGCTCAAGCGTTATATTGAGCATTTGAAACAACTTTTCCGAGTCACAAATAGCGATGGCCAACAGAACCCGCATCTCGAAGCGTCAACTCAGAAGCGCCCTCGCTGGCTGAAATAGAAGCGGCAATCAAAAACATGAAGTCCAGCAAAGCGCCTGGAATCGATTGCATTCCTGCTGAGATGTTCAAAACCAACCCTGCCTTGTCAGCACAAGTGTTGCACCATTTTTTCGCTGACATTTGAGATACTGCAACATTTCCGGCCGACTGGATGCAGGGTATCTTTGTAAAGGTCCCGAAGAAAGGAGTGCGGATCTGTACAACTCTCAAAGTACTCTGCATAGTGATCCAGTAGAGGATCCAGGAGAAGACTGACGTTACACTTCGACGGCAACAGGCTGGGTTCCGATTTGGACGATCATGTGTGGACCACATCACAACGCTACGAATCATACTGGGACAAATCAACGAATTCCAGGACCTTCTTCTGCTGCTTTCGTTGATTTCGAGAAACCGTTCGACCGACTGAACCATGAAAGCATCAGGGTGGCTCTAAGGCGAAGAGGAGTACCAGAGAAACTAGTCCATCTCTTCGAATATGAGGCATTCTCGTGCAAGGTCCTGCACGACGGTGTCTTGTTTGATCCAATCCTGGTAACTACTGGAGTGAGACAGGGATGTATGTTGTCACCGCTACTCTTTCTCATCGTAAAGGATTAGATCCTGACTGAATCGATCGACTGTGCACCGAAATGAGGATTGCCGTGGAATCCATCGACAATGGAGCAGCTAAATGACCTTGACCTGGTGGACGATATTGTTTTGCTCGCCCTAAGACAAATGATCGATTTAGAATAAATTATGCTAACGATTATCCATGTTTTAATTTTTTTTTTTTACTTTTAATCTTTATTAGGCCAGTTTACTTTTACAAAGTTTTTATGTGCCGGTGATCTTTTCAAATATAAATTTAAAACTAGGGGGTTGGAAAGTGTTAGAGGATGTTGGAGAAATTTTGGGAGGGGAATTGGGGTATTATCAATATTTTACCGTTGTGCGGCAAAGGTTATCATGTCGTTCTCATGTCCTACTACCTTGTCCGAGAAGTTGGGTTGAGAAACGGAGGAGTTTTTCTTCTGAGGGGGTGAAGGTATGGTTGGTTGGGTAGCTGGTGGTCCAGATGCTTATGTATTATGGTCTCGTTTCGCTTGCTGCTGTTTTGAAGATTTTTCTTGTTTGTATTGCTGCCGTTTGCTTTCCGATTGGTGTTGAATTTTTGGATCTTTCCTGATCGGGTGATATTGCTGCGCCTTGCTAGCTGGGTGGCAGATATACATACACACATACATACATTTCCTGATCGGGCGATATTGGCGAAGGTGTTTTTATTAGTATTGTTCTTTAATTGTTGGCGGGCTTTGGCGAGCGATAAATTTTGTTCTGTGCTGATTCGATGAGCGATGGATTCTTCAATCCATTTTGGACAAGTAGGTACGTTCGGCTGGTGAGTGCTCGTGTGATTTGCAAATGTGACAAAATTTCTGGCTTGGACAGTCGCTGCTGTCGTGTTTCGTACTGGAACTAATACTAAAAGCTCGTTCGTTAAGACATCGTTTCTTCGGGTGTCCGTAGGAGAAGCACTGATGACCAGCGTTGTCAAATCTACGAATTTCTCCGAAGATCTACGGATTTTAAGAATTTCTACAAAGCTACTGATCGATGCTCAACATCTAGGGACTTTCAGCTTTTCCTACGGATTATCGAAAAAACTAACGGGATTCTGCGGATAAGCGGTTAGCAATCTGGCAACGCTGCTGACGAAATAGTAATGGCTGAGGTATATACAAGCGAGTTCAGACTCGTAAGAGTCCACAATTCACGAACTCAGGGATGACTGTAATATTAGTGGTTAAAATTAAGGTTGGTGTTCCGATTATTCAAGTTCCTGTTTTTCTTGTTATTCTTCGGACTTCCGTGATATATTGTGCTAGTAGCTCAGCTAGCCATTGCGCCTCGGTCATACCGTCAACTTCACTGCAAAGTACCACAAACTTACGTTGATTGAGATTAGGATGACTGCCAATTTCTATGGGTGTTCCATCGATGAGCTGCTTCAGTTCCTCCAACTGTCTGCCTTGTTCTTTGTTCCGGACTTAAAAAACGTTCCACTTTCTGATACGATCGAAAAAAGCTCCCTCAATCTTCCCAGCGTGTTTTTCAATCGACTTGGCTATTGGGTGTATGTCCAACATTCGATTTTAGATACAAGTAGTAGAGGCGGCCTTGCAGGTTTTGAGGATCGAGCCATTTTGGTTTGGTCCGATCGGAGTAGTCTCCGGGAGACGGACTCATAACGACACTTTGTGCCGATATAAAGCACTTATCATTAGCCTTTTAGAATAGAATCGAGAGCATAAGACAGAAATCCGATCTAGCCGAAGGCTGAGAAGAAACTGATGTTTAAAATTATCTACAATCAATGAACCCTATCATGATCTCATCCATTGAAGAGTAGCGGTGATAAGATACATCCTTGTCTCACTCCAGCAGTTATCGGGATTGGATCAGACAAGACACCGTCGTGCAGGACCTTGCACGAGAATGCCTCGTACTGTGCTTCGATGAGATGGACTAATTTCTGTGGGACTCCTCGTCGCCTTTAAGCCGCCCATGTGTTTTCTTGATTAAGTCGGTCGGTCGGTCGGTTTTTAAATCTATGAATACCAGCAGAAGAGAGTCCTGGAATTCGTTGACTTGTTCCAGTATGATTCGTAGCGTTGTGATGTGGTCCACACATGATCGTCCGGATCGGAATCCAGCTTGTTGCCGTCTGAGTGTAGCGTCGATTTTCTCCTGTATCCTATTCAAGACCACTTCGCAGAGTACTTTGAGGGTTGTACAGATCAACGTTATGCCTCGCCAGTTACCGCACTCTGTTAGGTCTCCTTTCTTCGGGACCTTTACGAGGATACCGATGAAAAGACGGATTGGCTGAGGGAGCGCAGATTTGTAAGGCTGCTGCTACGATTGTTTATTTGTGTTCCAGTTGGAAGAGAAAAAAATCATTGCCAACTGCTGTTTACGATTCTTGCCTAGAATACATAAACATCCTGGCAAGTGACGTAGGCTTTGTTTACTTTTTAAATTTTTGAATAAAGAGTTCTGGAATAGTGTACGTGTTTGTTCGTCACCTTTCTTGGTACCTCATTCGTTGCTAGGAATGTTTTTTTCGGCTCTGTAAAACAAAGACAAAGCGGTTGGAAATTGAAATGGTTATTGCTTAGAATGTTTTCAGATTGTTCCGGCTCCGTTAAACAAATCTCGACGAACGTTTAAAAAACTTTTAGAACATCTGTTAATTTGAAATATGTGATAGATCAGAGCAGAGAAGCCAGGCCAAAAAACAATGTTTAAACATTTTCTGAATAACCTTCACATTTCCTTCTTCTTTGAAAGTATACCCGCTCAAAACGAGGGAGTCACCGTATCCCATTTTGTATTTTGCAAATCATTATTAGCTTTATCAATCGGCTATTACCGATGATTTAATCTCTGATCTAAGATCTTTTTTTTTCTCTCGCCAACTAAAACTTGCTCCCAGGCCCAGACAGATAATTCCAAATATCAATCGCTCGTCAGATTAGCATCAATCATCGTGCTCAGCTTTGTTTGACGGATATTTCCATTTAAAAAACATTCACCGGGTTGTTGGTTGTGAGTCGGACTGCCATGCCACCAACATCAGCAGCAGGGGAGTTTATTTATAGTTCTTGGTCTCTTTTAGAGCGGTCCTCTCCGTCTATCTTTTTGAACCGACTCCGATGATGTGGGCAGTGGGTCATGTTTTACATTCCCGAAGACACGTTTATTTTTGTTTTGTCGTCGTCTCCTCACTTTGAGCACCTCAACCGCAATTGAAGCACCCATCACCATATTTATCTTGGGGGCAGGCAGCCGGACGAGACCAACGACTAAGTCTGACAATTTTCGTATGTAGTTTAAGTTGACTTAAAGTGGTCCGGGAGTAGATCGGTGTCGATATTTTGATTTTGGATTTCTTTTTAACGTTGAGGAGTGTATTAGGTTACGTGCCCTTGGTATCAATTTTAGAAGGTTTGTTGTGGTACAGAAATCGTTAGTGGGTTCCCTTCAGTGTGCAGAAGAATGTTTGTGATCTTAACGAACCCTTCTAGAAATGTATTAATAAAGTGTAACTATCTATAATGTCGGTTTGCATGTTCTGATAATTGACTCTACACACCCAAAATTCAGCCTCTGTGCCAATGGCGTGTAGTCAATTTCATAGCATCATTGGTACAAGAAGATAACGCGACCGGCACTGATTCGATTTGCGCCCACCGGCATTAATCTCCCAGCGCAACCGAATTGCGTATGTCTGAATGAAACAAAATAAAAACGTTTTCGCGTCCCTCCCCATCGCATCACAAGCCGAAGAAGGATGGAAATAAATACCGGCCAACACCAGGCAGCCAGCGAACCGAGCACTGTGCGTGTGAATGTAGCAAAAGCAACAACAAAAACATCCTTCTAATTCAATCAACCGGCAAACACGGCTAAGCTGTGCGTGTGTATGTAGCAAAAGCAACAACAAAAACATTCCTTCAATTTACCGGCAAACAACACCGGCCAAGCTGCCCGGCTTTAGCAGCTGTGTATATGTAGCGTGTGTATGTAATAGCAGGCAGTAAGCAAAGCACAGTTCTCATTCAATGGGTTTCCCGTTCCTTCACTCCCGTTCCCTTTCCCGTTTCCATCTTAAGACAAAGGAATGCATTGAAAGGAGGCCAAACGCCGGGAAGCCGCCGTTGTACGTTTTTTGTGATTGATCGGTAACAGAAAGCCTATGACAAATATACCTCGTCCTGCATGAAGCTCGAATAGTACACTGGTTAGAATGTCGGACTGGCAAGACAATACAATTGGTGATGTGAGTTCGATTCTCACTACAGCGCTGTGGTTTTAATTTTTATGTTCTTGTTTCTGGGATGAATTATCCAATAGGAAGGAAATCCCATAAAATGTTTTTCTTGTTTCGCTTGAATGTAGTGGTCATCATTTTGGTTGGGAGCCGAGTCCTTATGCCAGTTACGGTTTTTCAAACATACCGTCTTCGGCACAGTGCACATTTCAGAGCATTATCGGCACAGAGATTTGCTAAAAAGGCATTGGATTTTTGCAACCTCTTCTATGGGTGCAGAAGACGTTCCTAAAATTTTTACGGTAGGTATGATCTAAAGCTTCATAAAATAGATAGACACTATAAAATGCCTCAGATGTATTGCGTCTATATGTCTGTGGTTCAAATGGCACTATCGGGGCATTCGATTTCATATATCATCGATTCAAACGCACACACAATTGATATGGCTTCGATCTCTTCCCGAAGGCCAATCACTCCCACCAAAAATTAAACCCGCTGCTGGTGGTTATTGGAATTTATTCGCTTCATTAGGTCTCCATTCACTCATTTTGCCAAAATTGGTCCGACTTACCGGCACGGGCGCGGCGGAAGGTTTGAATTGTTCCGGTAATGTATTCACACGCATCAACCTTTTGGGCCCGCAATTTCATTCAGTTCCGGTAGAATGAGCTATGAATTACAATTTAGGATCCCGAAATGTTTGATTCGGTTTGAATTTATTGATGAACCATAGGGATTTAGAATGTTTGCTGAAATTAACTTGTTTCTATGAAGGTATGCTTGCCAAAAATTAAAAATATTTTTTTATTTACTTTCTTTTCGTTTGATGACATAACTTGATAAACATAATTCTTCCAATTCACTCGGTTTATGGCAACCGTTTGACAATTTCTAAGGGCTTCCCACATATTTGAGGTTTCCGATTTTTTTTCAGCACGTATCCGGGCCGGACAAATCCGGTCAATTTAATATAAAAACCTAGCAAAATCGGGGCATTTGATTTCAAAACTGACGACCAAAAGTCCGGGAAATATCCGGACAAATTTTGTTAAAACTCAGAAATTTCTCAACAAAAATAAAGAAAAAAAAATGTAAATTTATTTTTCGGCATATCGGTGAAAAGTAGTTATGAAATTGATAAAGATGGATAGAGAAGTGAGAAGAAAATTTACAGATGTTGAAAAGAGCGAAAGAGCATTTTTGCGAGGAAACTTATTAACGTACACCATACTTTACCCTGCAACATTTCATTATTTAGGAGAAGTAGTACCGGGATAGAGGTGGCACTACCTTAACCTATACAATGAAATCTGGTTGGTCCGAAGTCTACATGTGGTGGACACGTATACTCCGTAGTTGCCCGTCCGGAGTATACGTGTCCACCACATGTAGACTTCGGACCAACCAGATTTCATTGTATAGGTTAAGGTAGTGCCACCTCTATCCCGGTACTACTTCTCCTAAATAATGAAATGTTGCAGGGTAAAGTATGGTGTACGTTAATAAGTTTCCTCGCAAAAATGCTCTTTCGCTCTTTTCAACATCTGTAAATTTTCTTCTCACTTCTCTATCCATCTTTATCAATTTCATAACTACTTTTCATCGATATGCCGAAAAATAAATTTACAAAATTAATTAACGGTGGTTAACTTATCTTAAAAAAAAAAAGAAAAAAAAATGTTTTCATCAAAACTCATAAAAAGATTTAAAATCGTATCTTGGGCTTCCAAAAAACCTTTTCATGAATATTTGTATAAAAATTGTTCAGAACATTTCATTTTGATTTGCCAAATAAAGTGAATAAGGCCGAGCAAAATCTAGGCATTTCCAATGTAATCCGGGCAACTGGGCCGGACTGTTCCCAAATTTTGTATTAAATATCCGGGCAAACCCGGCTAAAACCGGGCAATCTGGCAACCTTTCACATATTTCATATTTCAATATTAATCTTAATTGAAACTGCAACCTTTAATAATTTGATATGGAGAATACGCAAAACGTAAATAATAGTGCGTGTTTTCTCGAAATCAGCTTTTATGCACTCAAACTCCTTAGGCTCTGAAGGTTAGGTGTGATTATTTTATGGCAACGCTGTTTTTTTTTAAACAAAATTTATGAAAATTTCAAAGATTTTAAATCAAGGATCAATTTGTTCTCATAAGCAAACCAATTTTTAAAGGAATATTGAAAGCAATTATTATTCGCTGTATTTATATTTAAGTAGAGTTCAAATAAATAATCCAAACCTCATAACGTTTTTCAGTGATGTCAAAAATTTAAAATGAACTTTTTCACTACGTAAGATTGCTAAAATCTCAAAAATATAAATTCTTCGAAAATTTCATTTTTTTTCAAAGTCACATCACTTTTGGTTTGTCCGATATCAGAATTGAGTTCAGGATTTTAAATTCTTGCATTATGAGAGCGAAATCTGAAAACTATTTAAACAAAACTTTTGACTCCAGCGTAGATTTCAATATTTGAATAATAAAAAAAAAGTCTATGGATATTTTTTTTCTTTTTGCTTTAACTGCATTTGATTTTTGCAACCTTTCATTAAATTAGACTCTTTTGGCTCTTTTGATTCTTTTGACACTTTTGACTCTTTTGATTCTTTTGACTCTTTTGACTCTTTTGACTCTTTTGACTCTTTTGACTCTTTTGACTCTTTTGACTCTTTTGACTCTTTTGACTCTTTTGACTCATTTGACTCTTTTGACTCATTTGACTCTTTTGACTCTTTTGACTCTTTTGACTCTTTTGACTCTTTTGACTCTTTTGACTCTTTTGACTCTTTTGACTCTTTTGACTCTTTTGACTCTTTTGACTCTTTTGACTCTTTTGACTCTTTTGACTCTTTTGACTCTTTTGACTCTTTTGACTCTTTTGACTCTTTTGAGACTCTTCTGAGACTGTTTTGAGACTTTTCTGAGACTGTTTTGAGACTCTTCTTAACCTCTTTTGAGATTTTTTCGAGAGTCTTTTTAAACTCTTTTGAGACTCTACTGAGACTTTTTTGATACTTTTTTAGACTCTTTTGAGACTTTTTTGAGACTCTCTTCACTCTTCGGACTTTAAAAACTATTGTCAATAGCAATAAGTAAATATCAGTCATCAATCAAATCAAGTCTAACTGTTTTTTTTACTAATACATAAAATTAATTTATTTTTTTTGTATTTCATTTCAGGTATGTGAAAATTCGTGGTCTTTAAATCATTTCAACACCAACTGCCTTCTCTGAGAAATAAAAAGCATAATGAACAGTATTCACGAAAAGGTAAAAACATTTTCTAACTAAAACCTCTTTCTGTGTTTAACAGAAAACACAAAAAAATCAGATAGCAGAAATAAGAGAGAATTATTGACTACCATGTATTAAAAAGCTATCAAAATAAGAAATCGGAAAGAAAACATCAGAAAAAAGTGAAAAGAAATTAGGAAATGGAAATTAAAAATCAGATATATAAAAGTAATCAATCACAAATAGTAAAAAAGAATGAACATTCGGAAAAAGAAAATCAATTTAAGTAATGGTAGAAAAGATATAAGAAATGAGAATCTGGGAATGAGAAGTAAAAACTGAGAACGATAAATAAATAGAGGAAATAGAGAAAATATAAAATAACAGAGAGAAATGGAAATGAAACTTTAAAAAACAGCAATGAAAAAGAGCAATTAAAAATAGGAATCAACAAATTATTGATGAGAAGTGTGAATGGCGAAATAAAAATAACAAATGAATGAAGAATGAGAAACGAAAAATCAGGTTGGAGAAGTGAGAGGAGAGAAACAAGACAAGTGAAATGAAGAAAATAAAATGAGAAATTAAAATTGAGAAATCAGAAATGAGAAATGAGAAATGAGAAATGTCAAATGAGAAATGAGAAATGAGAAATGAGAAATGAGAAATGAGAAATGAGAAATGAGAAATGAGAAATGAGAAATGAGAAATGAGAAATGAGAAATGAGAAATGAGAAATGAGAAATGAGAAATGAGAAATGAGAAATGAGAAATGAGAAATGAGAAATGAGAAATGAGAAATGAGAAATGAGAAATGAGAAATGAGAAATGAGAAATGAGAAATGAGAAATGAGAAATGAGAAATTAGAAATGAGAAATGAGAAATGAGAAATGAGAAATGAGATATAAGAAATGAGAAATGAGAAATGAGAAATGAGAAATGAGAAATGAGAAATGAGAAATGAGAAATGAGAAATGGAAATGAGAAATGAGAAATGAGAAATGAGAAATGAGAAATGAGAAATGAGACATGAGAAATTAGAAATGAGAAATATGAAATGAGAAATGAGAAATGAGAAATGAGAAATGAGAAGTGAGGAATGAGAAATGAGAAATGAGAAATGAGAAATGAGAAATGAGAAATGAGAAATGAGAAATGAGAAATGAGAAATGAGAAATGAGAAATGAGAAATGAGAAATGAAATATGAGAAATGAGAAATGAGAAATGAGAAATGAGAAATGAGAAATGAGAAATGAGAAATGAGAAATGAGAAATGAGAAATGAGAAATGAGATATAAGAAATGAGAAATGAGAAATGAGAAATGAGAAATGAGAAATGAGAAATGAGAAATGAGAAATAAGAAATGAGAAATGGAAATGAGAAATGAGAAATGAGAAATGAGAAATGAGACATGAGAAATTAGAAATGAGAAATATGAAATGAGAAATGAGAAATGAGAAATGAGAAATGAAAAGTGAGGAATGAGAAATGAGAAATGAGAAATGAGAAATGAGAAATGAGAAATGAGAAATGAGAAATGAGAAATGAGAAATGAGAAATGAGAAATGAGAAATGAGAAATGAGAAATGAGAAATGAGAAATGAGAAATGAGAAATGAGAAATGAGAAATGAGAAATGAGAAATGAGAAATGAGAAATGAGACATGAGAAATCAGAAATGAGAAATATGAAATGAGAAATGAGAAATGAGAAATGAAAAGTGAAAAATGAAAAATGAGAAATGAGAAATGAGCAATGATCAATGAGCAATGAGAAATGAGAAATGAGAAATGAGAAATGAGAAATGAGAAATGAGAAATGAGAAATGAGAAATGAGAAATGAGAAATGAGAAATGAGAAATGAGAAATGAGAAATGAGAAATGAGAAATGAGAAATGAGAAATGAGAAATGAGAAATGAGAAATGAGAAATGAGAAATGAGAAATGAGAAATGAGAAATGAGAAATGAGAAATGAGAAATGAGAAATGAGAAATGAGAAATGAGAAATGAGAAATGAGAAATGAGAAATGAGAAATGAGAAATGAGAAATGAGAAATGAGAAATGAGAAATGAGAAATGAGAAATGAGAAATGAGAAATGAGAAATGAGAAATGAGAAATGAGAAATGAGAAATGAGAAATGAGAAATGAGAAATGAGAAATGAGAAATGAGAAATGAGAAATGAGAAATGAGAAATGAGAAATGAGAAATGAGAAATGAGAAATGAGAAATGAGAAATGAGAAATGAGAAATGAGAAATGAGAAATGAGAAATGAGAAATGAGAAATGAGAAATGAGAAATGAGAAATGAGAAATGAGAAATGAGAAATGAGAAATGAGAAATGAGAAATGAGAAATGAGAAATGAGAAATGAGAAATGAGAAATGAGAAATGAGAAATGAGAAATGAGAAATGAGAAATGAGAAATCAGAAATGAGAAATGAGAAATGAGAAATGAGAAATGAGGAACGAGAAATGATAAATGAAAAATGAGAAATGAGACATCAGAAATGAGAAATATAAAATGAGAAATGAGAAATGGGAAATGAGAAATGAGAAATGAGACATGAGAAATCGGAAATGAGAAATGAGAAATGAGAAATGAGAAATTCGACATTAGAAATGAGAAATGAGAAATGAGAAATGAGAAATGAGAAATGAGAAATGAGAAATGAGAAATGAGAAATGAGAAATGAGAAATGAGAAATGAGAAATGAGAAATGAGAAATGAGAAATGAGAAATGAGAAATGAGAAATGAGAAATGAGAAATGAGAAATGAGAAATGAGAAATGAGAAATGAGAAATGAGAAATGAGAAATGAGAAATGAGAAATGAGAAATGAGAAATAAGAAATGAGAAATGATAAATGAGAAATGAGAAATGAGAAATGAGAAATGAGAAATGAGAAATGAGAAATGAGAAATGAGAAATGAGAAATGAGAAATGAGAAATGAGAAATGAGAAATGAGAAATGAGAAATGAGAAATGAGAAATGAGAAATGAGAAATGAGAAATGAGAAATGAGAAATGAGAAATGAGAAATGAGAAATGAGAAATAAGAAATGAGAAATGAGAAATGAGAAATTAGAAATGAGAAATGAGAAATGAGAAATGAGAAATGAGAAATGAGAAATGAGAAATGAGAAATGAGAAATGAGAAATGAGAAATGAGAAATGAGAAATGAGAAATGAGAAATGAGAAATGAGAAATGAGAAATGAGAAATGAGAAATGAGAAATGAGAAATGAGAAATGAGAAATGAGAAATGAGAAATGAGAAATGAGAAATGAGAAATGAGAAATGAGAAATGAGAAATGAGAAATGAGTAATGAGAAATGAGAAATGAGAAATGTGAAATGAGAAATGAGAAATGAGAAATGAGAAATGAGAAATAAGATTTGAGAAATGAGAAAAAAGAATTGAAGAATGAGAAATGACAGATGAAAAATTTGAAATGATAAATGAGAAATGAGAAATGAAAAATGAAAAATGAGAACCGAGAAATAATGAATGAGAAATGAGAAAGAAGAAGCCGTAATTAAGAGCTAGAATTGGGAAATTAGAAATGTGAAAATTTTATTGAAAAATGGGAATTTTTAAATAAAATTCTTTTTTTTGATTCAGAACTTGAATTCAGCTTCTGAATTCAGAATCCGAAAATAACGAGTTTAGGATCGAATTATGAATTGAAATTAAGAATTGTTAGTTGAAATCAAATATTTGATGAAACTTTGAACATAAATTCTGATTTTATACCTCGAACTTTTACCACATTAAGGACCGCGAAAAAATCTAAGCCGGGAGACACCAATTTTTTGCATTCGATATCTCAGAAACCACTGGACAAATTGTTCAAATTTAGTTTTCAAACAAGTTACCAAAAATGTTGTGTTTAATTTTTTAGAATATACCCGATCATGAGAGCATATCAAAATTATATCGCTAACTCAAATTAAAATCTTCGTTTTTCTCGTTTCAAAAAAAAAAAATTAAAGTTTCAAAAGTAGATTTTTTCTCACATCTGTAGAAAATTATTCAGAAAATCAAAAAATACAGATAAATATGATTCTGCATAATTTAAAGAAAATTGTAATATTCGATTTATGGTGCTTCTCATAAAAAATTTACGCTAGTTCATTTCATTCCATTCCATTTGTTCTTTACATACCAATCATATCTCAGAGATAATGTTGTACACTACATGACAGCCCAGTCGTTTATACTTTCGTTTACATTTATGAGTGTTTTTTATTTGATATGTTCATGGTCACATCTAAAATGTAAGTTGAAATTTGATTCTCTGTGGAATATTTTATTCGGCGTATACACGAAATTATAATATTAAAGTTAAGAACCAGTCTGTCTTAAACCGAATTATTTTTCAAAAAAAATCACATTTTTCACATAGGACTATATGAATTTTCAGGATAGATTTGTCCCACAGAACTCAGATCGGAACGAACCGTGTCGGTTGAATAAAATGCACTGGGGAGCTACTACCTAGAATGTGTAAAACTGTATCTCACTCAGCTGATCGTATTTCTTTCCTGCATGAATCGCCTCTCCTCGTGCTGACCTAAAACTATTAAACGTTAGAGGCACGATTTTATGATCCTAGCTTCCATCCAAACTATAAAAAAAAGTTGCTCACTAGGGTTGAGGTTAATAAAAGTTCTATATTTTAAAATAAAAATGCATTCAATAGATACTTAAATAAGCTCGCGTTTTGTCATTAACAAGAGTGTCCTACAGAAAAAAAAAATTATAATAAATTAAAAAACACAAACTTTTCAAAAATAAGTGTTAGCTGTCTGCAGAAAACTTTGAAGGAAAAATAAAATAAATGTATGTTTGATTAAAAAAATAAAAGATTCCCAATCGACTTTAGAACCACCAATTCGTTATTCTGAACATATGATTCTAAATACTAAGGACAGTCAACTAGTTTCTGTACATTTTAAAAATCAAATTCAAAATAAAAAAATCTTATTTCAAGTTCTGATATTGCTCTAAGATATTGATTTTTACGCATTAAGATTTTGTTTTCTAGTAAAAAAAAAAAGTTGTGTGTTATTAGTAATCAATCACTGTTTCCAATAACGCCCACCCTAGCTCGACTTCCATATAGATGCAAACTGCAAAAGGTGGGCTGAATGTTTACGCTCACTTTTTTTCGATTAGATTTTTTTTTGCTCCCGCCCAGGGCGCGCTCGACATAAACGCCGCGATATGGCCACTCACCCACCTTTTTTTGATTTAGTGTCTTTTTTTGGGGCCGGCTTCAGGGGCCAAATGGCAAACAGCACATGTACTCTAAAAGATACTTACCGACTTGTGCCACATGGCAGCTAACATGGGAAATCCCTCCTGCCTGCGCTTGGAAGATATGTTGCTCGGTGGTTTGAATACAAGCAAATAAAAAACTATCGAATGGATTCAGATTAGTTTTGATATTGAATAGTTTTGGATAGGCGTGGAGAGCATTGATTTTTTTTTCGTTATTTTATTGAACAGATTGTAGCTTTTATATTGGAACAAATCGATATGCGCAGGTGTTAGGAATATGCTTAGGGCAATATTAAGGACCGCCACCCAGCATCAAGGGCTGGACCGCGTTACTTTGTTGCAGGTAGTCTATTTTGAGTTTGTCAAACAACTTCTCACAATCTCGAAACACTTCCAGCAGACTAGAACTGACTTTAAGATTACATTCATCTGCATACTAGGGTTAGTTGTCCTACTTTGAACCCTTTAAGCGGCGGTTTTTTAATAATCATAACTGAACTTCTCACAACCGGACGGGAGGTTTATATCTTTGAGAAAATTTTATTTACATTTTATAATCTTATCTGCAAGTTTCTGTGAGAATTTTCAACATAGGTTTCGCAGTTATTGAAAGATTTACAAGTTATAGATGATCAAAATTTCCATCTTTGAACCTACTGTTCCTATTTTTGTACTGAACTGGTATCTTTCCCTCCATGGAGATTTTTATCAGTTCAAGAAATAAGCTTACAGAAGTAACGTGAAATTCATTGATCCCCAAAGTCGTTTAAAAATTACACAGGGCACAAATTTTTCTGAGGTGCAAAGAATTTAAGAGCTAACTTTGATTTATTTTGGTTCCGTGAAACTTTTTAAATAAAAAAATCAAATCTTTTTGCAGATTTCAACAAATCGTTTAAATTAAAAAAAAAACTTTTTTAAACCTTTTATAGTTATGTCACAAATTTTTGTTTTTCTAATTTTTATCTTAAACTTAAGAATTTAACTTTTTTTGAACATTCAGCATTATCAAAGTATTAAGCCTGAATTGAATAAAGAGTAAAAGAAAAAAAAAATCAGAATCAATTATTCTCTTTTCTGTTAAATTGTGGATCGATTATCAATGATACATTTTACGCATAATTTATTCATTTTTAACTTATAAACTCCATATCACCAAAACGGAGAGGTGATAGACACAATCTGACAAAAGATTCGAGTTCAGAACGACAAAATCTTCCTAATCAATCGCTAAAACAAAGGCAGCAAAGAGCCTTGAATTATCATTTTTAATTCTAGAAATTAGTTTTACGAAGTAAGACGAAAGTTAGAAGAAATTAATAGATATAGAAAATGAGCAAGTAGAATTTGATTAGAAACATTCGCATATTATTAACTTGTCCCTAATGGAACAAATTTTAATTTTCATAATCTTGAAATGTTCCTACTATAGAACATAACTTTTTCCGATAATCCCGATAAATAAAACTAACATCCTGTTCAATCATCAAATAAATTCACCAAATAATTACTGACTTTTATTTTTATTTTTAAATAAACTTACCGAATTTCATAGTCGAACTATTAACATTAAATATTTAAGCAAGTTTCAAATGTTTCCTGTTAATCCTGTTACTTTCAACATTTAATTTTTGTGTTTTCAAAATATAATCTTCTGGAAGCCTATAAATCTATTTTTTTTAACAAGGAAAACATTGTCTCTTGATTTTGTCCTTTCCACAACCCAATTGTTGAATTGACGGTGACAAAATATTCAGAGCTTAGAAATTTAAACTATTTATACGCTTGAAATTTAACCAACGCACACAGAAGTATTTTACCCAAAAACCTGGCCAAAAGTCATAATTTTCAAATGAACTATTACTATTATTTTTTTTATTAGGTTCTTGAATACATTTTACACCATGTACCAGTCATTTTTTCAATATTTAGTTTTTTTACGAGGAATAGCGGCTGTCGGAACTTCATAAATTGGTATTTTACAACAAACCGTATAAAATCGCGTAACAGTTCAACATGTGATTACTGATTTAAGAAGTGTCTTAACAACAAATTTTGGAAAGAAGAATTTAAATGAATGTTAGAATGTTATAGGAGAAGTGGTTGAAAAAAAGTAATTCGGGTACTGTATATAGAGCTTTCAAAAACTCTTTATTTTGTTTGTAGTTTTCAAAGCTTGTTTTAGTTAAATAAGTGTTTTTGTTTATGTTCCCAGCAAGTCCCAGCAACAAATTTTACATCATGTGAAAATTTATAGCTTCATAAACTATGTACAGAAGAACAAACTTCCGCATACTTCTGCACTCGTGATATTTTCAATGTTGAATTCGGAAAATTTATCTTCTTTTTTGTAAAATCCTCTCAATGCGCCATGTTTATTTTAATCAGTTGCTCAAAAGAAAAAATAGTTTTTCGAACTATAATTAAAAATTGTTTTTTCATGCTTATTGCAAATAACTTAAATACCTAATTATTCATTTTCATTAATATTAATCTCGTGGAACATGTATAAAAGTCGCAGTATTGTTTTTGAGATTTTGAAAGTTATACACTATTCTTTTTTAAGTGATCACAAAGAAAACTCTTGGATTTTTGGTTACGGGTTTAAAATTGAAAATTTATTCAAATTATTTTGAAATTTTTTTTTGCAAAATGAAAGTTCATTTTTCAGAACTGAGCTGTTTTGAAAAATCATGCAGTATAGAGTATCGAGATCACTCTATAGAAGCAAATCTTATATTTATAGAGAGCCCATTCATAAAAAAAAACTACAAAAATTTGTTGATACAAATCTGAATAGAAATCTGTACAATCAAGTGGTAAGAAAATAAGTGGATTTTCATTAGAACAATTTAATGATATTTGTATTATTCAATCGGAAGAAAATATTTGAAGTGTGTGGTTTCCTCTTGAACCACTGCTAGGTGATTGAGTTAGCTAAAAACTACTTTTTTAAATTCTAATAATATTTTATTAGTCTTATTCCAAGATATTCAAACGTATGACTGATTATAAACATCAAAAAACACTTTTGGCCAACTTTCAGTTCTATATACTCCTCTATGCAACGTTTCAATTATTTTTATAAAATAATTAATCGTCTATTTTCAATCGTTCATGATTTGTTCATTAATCTATGGTAAGGCGGCCAGATTTTTTTTTCAGCACGTATCCGTGCCGGACAAATCTGGGCTATTATATCTGAAAACCTGGCAAAATCCAGGCAATAAATTTGGTCAAAAATACTCGAAAAAATTTTTTTTCCATCCAAAATTATCATAAGATTTTAAATCGCATTTTTAGGTTTCCAAAAAACCTTTTATGATTATTTTTATAAAATTTGCTCAAAAAATGGATGCATGAATAAAAAAATTACCAAACAATTTGTTTCATTTTCTGTTTGATTTGCAAATAAAGATCTTTAACCCTGCAAAATCTGGGCATTTTCAATCAAATCTGGCAACCGCGCTGGACCGGACTGTTTCCAAATTTTTTATCAAATATTCGGGCAAACCCGGATAAAACCGGGCAATCTGGCAACCTTAAATTCTATGAAAGTTTAGAAAAATGATTCGAAGGAGCAACTTTAAAGCTTCCTAATAATGCGCAATTTCAACTAAATTGGTATTTGCTTTGAGCTTTGAATATTGACATCAAAATTTGGAATTCAACATTTTTATTTTGATCAGTTTCGAATTTGATCTTTCAAGGTATCACCCATTTCCCTACCCTTACTTTCCAGTGATGATGAATTGACCAAATTCTTTCAGTTATTAAAATAAAAGGCTTAAAAAGTTCATTTTTTATTCAAGTTTACAAATTCACAACTTTATATATTAAAATACACATTAATATACAAAGTTGTAAATTTGTGAGCTTCAATCAAAAATGAACTTTTTAAGCCTTTTGTTTTGATAACTGAAAGAATTTGAATTAAAAAATATATCTATGACTTTGATCACCGGCACTATTGAATTAGAATTAAATGTTTTCATTTTTTATTTCATTTAGCTCAATCATTTGTGTTTTGAATAAGTTCTCCTAAGTTCAAAATGCATTTTTTTTGCTTATCAAAAATTCACATTTCAAATCATGAGCAAATACTATTTCAAATCTAAGATTTACAGTTGAATTTTTAAATTAACTCTTCAATTGAAAATTAGGAGGATTAATGTAAATTACAATTATTATCATATTGCTTAACATTTTTCAAGCTTCAATTTTGAAAATTATTTTAAAAATCGAATTTTATTTCTTTTATAATGGAGTGCTGTGTTTTATGAATTCTTTTTCTTTTTACTCTATTTTACAAACATGATGGAAGCATAAAAAAACACTTTCATATTCCACTTTCCAATCAATATGAAACCATCATAAAAGCTTAAATTTGTTATACTTCTAAGGTTCATTTGAATAAGAAACAAAAACCACCCAACTTTTTGTTTTGAGCTTCTTTACATATAATTTTTAAAAGTCAAAATATTACATCAAAAGTTATCAAAACCTTGTATGAATTTTTTAATTTTTGAGTTGGTAAATTCATAAAATTTTTAATTGACTTGTTAGATATGTTGTTCTGTCAGCCATGACGTCAAACGGCCGTAGGCGCATTTAACCCGATAGGCCCATTTAGAAAACCTTTCCCCTATTTTCAATAAGAATTTAAATCAAAATTGAATAAGTGTCGTAGTATATAAATGAGCAGCTAACCCTGATGTTGCATGATGCTCCGTTTGACGGTAATTTACGAAATAATTGCTTCATATCTCACTTGAATGTGCATCGTATTTTACAAAATTAAGATCAAAATGAAGCTTTGAAATGCGTTCAGTAACGGCTCAAAATTTTAGATCGATTGACTAATGTATGCAAAAGATATCCAATTTGTTATGAAAATATATTCTTTTAAAAAATTTATTGATCATAATAGCAATCTTTATAAAATGGGGCTTATTTTTAAGGTTTGTTGCTCCTGTAACACTAGACTTAGTCGATTTGGGGTCATTTTTGAATTTCTTAAACCCTGGGGTCTTAAAAGCTTCGTTTTGGTCCAAAACTCATCCATGATTTTTTGCAGAATTTTTAAGCAACGTTTACATGAGTAAATTTGAACTTTTAGGTTTGTATGGGAAAATTGAATATTTTGTACTGTAAAATCAACATCATTTTTGTTTCTTCTGTGGAACCGAGCCTGCTGATGGTTTTTGTGCCAATTTATGAATTTCTTATAGGAAATTTTTCGCTGGACAATTTTGTTGGATATCATAACTTCGCATCTTTTAAGACAAACAAGTTATTAGCTTTTTAACAGGTGTATGTCTTTTGGCATTGATAAACAATAAATTCAATTGACACCACTGCTGGGTGCCTAGCAAAGTATTGCAAGACCACTTTTCATGCCATACTTCGTGGGGCACAAGCAGTGGTGTCAATTGAATTAATGATTTATCAATCCAAAAAGACATGACAAGACAAAGAAATAAGATTAAAATACGAAGTTATGATATTCAACAAAATTGTTAAATAAGAATAAGAAATTCATAAATTGGCACAAAAACCATCAGCAGGCTCGGTTCCACAGAAGAAACAAAAATGATGTTGATTTTTCAGTACAAAATATTCAATTTTCCCATACAAACCTAAAAGTTCAAATTTACTCATGTAAACGTTACTTAAAAATTCTGCAAAAAATCATGGATGAGTTTTGGACCAAAACGAAGCTTTTAAGACCCCAGGGTTTGAGAAATTCAAAAATGACCCCAAATCGACTCAGTCTACTGTAACACCTCATTATTCTTCATTAAATTTTCAAATCACATTAAAATGTTTCCAAAACAAAAAATTCTGGAAAATGTGTTTGCTTTAGTTCTTTGTCTCAAAGTTATGATTGGTATTTTTTTTGTTAATAAAGGGCGAATAACTCTCAAGTCGGATGTCTTTGGTAAAATATAACGGCAGATTTTAACTCCTGAGAAAATTTCACATAAGATTAGTATTATTTCAGGTCTTAAAACCTGCAGCGACCCGCGGGATATCAGGTTCAGATTTTTCCTGGTTCATTGGAAGAAATATTAAAACTTGTTCAATATATTTGATTGAAACTTTTCAAAATGCATAGGTATTGTTCTTTTATCACGGGTTGAATGAATCAATTCCGCCGACTCGATGACGTATAGTAAGGGTTTTTACGTCATTGCATAATTTAGTCATTTCGGTGAACTCGATTCAGACTGTGGGTACCATAGCTAGTTGACATGACACTCTGCTCTTCTGATCGCTCCAAACAACGAGACGACAAAAACTGATTCAAAACCGGGTGGTAATTTTGCCCTTAATCGGCTTCCATTACTTATAGCTTGCCTTTTCGAGATGGGCTGTCGGCAAAACTAGCAAATGGTTAATAAAATTTTGTTTTTTTTTCGTTTTATCGTTATTGGAAGATCATATTTAGGCTTTCGACATAGCATAGTTGAAATTTCGGTTGGGTTCAGCTTAGAATTAAATTTAACTCCTTTTGAAATGTTTCGTTAGACTTATTTCAGAAGACTTGGCTGTGCGTACCCTTACAATCGAGTGCCCAAAAGCAACTTATGTCCCCAGTCAAAGCGTTTCGAACATGTATTCTTAATGAGCCCTCCAGTCAGTTGTTGAACCGGTTGATTGTAAGGCAGTGAAGATATCTAGGGTGAAAGTACCGATCGTTGGAAGTCTTTTAAGTTGACAACTCTAAAGCACACGAAGGAAATTTAAGTAAATTTCACTATAAACCGAGTCGTTCTATCAAAGTACCGCTTACCTTTTCAGCCAATTATTTCGAAGTGTCCCCCCTTTGGCCAGTCGGTGATGTGCTAGTGTTGTGTGTGTCTGTTTGTGGAAATCTGTCATCTCGTCCTCTGCAATTGTCTGCCATGCATCGAGCTCAAGTGAGTAGGTACCGGGAGCAAAACTAACCGAAATTGACCGATTGTCCAAAAATGTAAACAACAAAGAAAGGTCAGTTAAAAATAATGATCGATTGGCAACATGAATCAAGAATGTCGGCATGGTTTTTATGGGCGCCTCAATGGGGCTCAGCCATGTTGTTTGGCCCAA